>NC_031980.2:11813882-11836251 GCF_001858045.2 Oreochromis niloticus | reverse complement strand
TTTCGTTCCACTTCTCAAGTGTACACCACTTTGTATTGGTCTTTCACGTGGAATTCCAATCAAATTGATTCATGTTTGTGGCTGTAATGTGACAAAATGTGGAAATGTTCAAGGGGGCCGAATACTTTTGCAAGCCACTGTAGCCAAACATGTCACTCCTGATCTGACTGGAGAGGGAACCAGAGAAAGCTAGAGTCCAACATGTGTTAGCAATGTTACACACCTGTTTAGTATTCATTTTAGTGATGTCAAATTTATGGAACTGGGAGTCATTAAATTATAATTTTAGTAAATCTACATTTGTCTTTAGAGAGAAGTTTCAGGGTTCCTTCAATGTCGCCTGCTCTGGCCCCAGGAAGATAATTGACTATTGTTGCAGGTGTCTCTAACATCACACTTCTCAAAACAGATTCACCAATATCCAGAGTTTGTTCCTCAGTGTGTGTGTAGGTGTCTGTTTAGGATCAAGGCTCCTCCTTGTGGTCCCCTAGCCAGCCTGTTTTCTATGGCTGCTCAGGACAGTCTGCTGGGGAGGGCGAACGGTGGCTAAGCTACCCTCACCTGCACTGACTGCTGGGCCAGGCTAGCTACAGGATTTTCTAGGTTGTGGTGACAGGTGTCCAATTCACTGATCCTGGCCTTCAAAGCTGCAAACAGGGTACATTTCTTGCAAGTATTGTTATTACTAAAGGGAAGAGGAGTAGCTAAACATCTGACACACTGAGCAGTTCAGTGCGGGTGGTTGAGCTAAGCTAAGCTAAGCTAGGCTAGTGAACTCCTAAAGACAAAATCAATTAACCCTGTTAATATAATTAACTGGTTATTCAAGTTATACAAAGAAAATTAAGATTACACTATAAGACAGGTAATTATCTGTTTTAATTAAATTAATGTTTTAGTTAAATAGATCATCTACACAAAATACCATGTGGGCAAAACAAATGTGCAATGTGCATTGTAACTGGAACAGAAAGTGATACAATACAGCAGAGAGTCAACACCATGTAAGTGCACCACCCCACTGAAATACCTGTCTATTTATCTGGTCCGTCTTCAAGGCAGGGATCACGTTCTGCATGACCTCGCGGATTCTTTGTGGCATGTTGTCAGACACAAAATACATAGTCTGCATGGCAGTGTCAGGGAAGAATCCATTTTCTCCAAACAAAGCTTCGATAGTCGGCTCAAATCCTGTCCCCTCCATACCGATCTTCAAAGGTGACAGATTTATTCTGTTAAACCGAACATTTCAAAACAGTGTCTCAATTTGCAGTAAATGGCCCAAAATCGTTACCTCCACCATGTCAATGTCATAGCCAAATGCCTTGAGAGTCATTTCAAGCATGACCTCCTTGGGCAGGTAGCTTGTACCCTCAAAGATCATATTGCCCTCCAAAGATCCAAACATGTAGTTGCGAGAGAACTTTGTGGGGTCCATAATGGGCCCAATCTCATTACCCTGAATGGCATCCTGAAGTTTATGTCTCAGCCTGTAGAAAAAAAAATAGTCGAGTTATTGTGAGCGAATTGGAATAACAACTTTCTATTTACCAATAATTCTCACTTACGCTTGAGTCTCTGACCCAGATAGGACAAAATGTTGGTAATGTGGGAGATGACAAAGCTCTTGACTTGTTGGTCCTGTATATTGGGCAAGGCATTCACCATCCGGGCAAGTTCACTTAGCTGAGGTTTTTCATAAGTACCAGATATGCAGCAATACGTTTTTGCATGGGACTAGTGCTGTCCAGAAGAACCTGCATAAACTCCTCTCTGCCCTGTGACCAAAGTACATAAAAAATTCATCTAAAAAAGTCATTATATGGGTCTGACTAATTGTCTGACTTGAAAGGAGACCAAATTTAATGACATGCTGCATTGGTAGAGTGTTGGTTAAAAGTTTACATGTACTCGTTATTGGCATGAATGTCACAGTAATTGGGACTTGTAATGATTTCTTTGAAATGTTCTTTTTCCAGGGTGGAGTGATTGTACAACATACATCTTTCAAGTCTTTGAAAAACAACATTTGGGTACACAAATTTGAATTATTTAGGATTTTCTTATCTACACAGGGTCAAACATATGCATACAAGTATAAATACACCCCAATAAATATTTGATTAAATGTCCCTTAGAAAGATGCCCTCAAAGATACTTTTGGTAGTTTGTTGGCATTCAAAGGAATCATTAAACTCATAAAATTAACATGACATTCATGCCCATGATGTGGAAGACAAAAGAGATGAGTAGAATTGTTCACAGCAAGAGGTTAAGAAGTGCTCACAGTGTATGACAGTGAATCACAATAAGTCCTGCAGCACTATGAGCCTATAGCATCTTAAATAAGTGATGGTTCAGGGTCATCAAATCCAGGATTAAGTGTAATCTTCATCAGAAAGCACAGTTTAATCGTAAAAGTAGGGATGGTGTGTATGCTCCAACTCCAAACTGGGAGCTGGTTCCAAGGGAGGGCCTGATAGCTGAAGGCCTTTCCTCCCATTCTACTTTTAGGGACTGTGGGAAAAACATGTAAGCCTGCAGTCTGAAAGTTAATTGATCTGTAAAGATAACATGGTACTTGGGGCTCTTTACAATATGGTGGAACCTGATTATTTAAGACTTTGTATGTGAAGTGAAGGATCTAAAATTCAATTCTGGATTTAATAGGGAGAGAAAGAAGAGATGATAACACGGGAAATATCTCTCTTTCTTACGCTTGTTAGTACTCTCACTACACTATTTTGAAGCAGCAATGAAATTGTGTGCAGTGTTATCTAATAATGTTATCCAAAGGAAACATATATGTTGTAAGTTCGCACAGAACTCTGTCGAACTAAATGAAAATTTCATTTAATACTCCTGCCATGTGATAATTTCTATAATGCATTTTTGTGATCAGTGATATCAGATGCTACACTGAGTTGCAACTCTTCACTAGTGCTTTATCTGTGCTTTGTTGCACTGTAAATCCTGACTGAAATTCTTCAAATAAACCATTTCTGCAAGTGATCAGGTAACTATTTGAGAACTACTCTTTCAAGAATTTCTAAAAGAAACTTTTTTAAATAGGTTACCTCCTCAGGGAGAGGGGTCAGCCTGTAGACTTGAATTGCAGCTTGTTGCACAGCCAGGGAAGCTGTAGGTGTTTTCACACAGTTGATCACAGCTGTCCTGAGTGCTGGACTAGCAGGTACCACAGCTGGAGCCATGTTTCCAATAACCTAAGATTAAAAGTAAAGCAAATAATCAACACATGAAGAAGAATATAAAGTCATACATGCTTCACATGCTCATACAGGTGAGATCATGATATCTTGGTTTGTTATGGGCAATTTTAGTGTGTTGCTCTAAAGGATCTACCTTTTAAATTTATATCATCGATTTCTGTTCATTTTACTATAATACATGAAATCTGTGTCTGTGTATGTTTGCTTGCTTCTGTGGTCGCGAACTCCTTCAACACAATCAGGAGTTGAGAAAACAAATAGGCAGACAGCCACAGCTGAGGACTCTAAAGGTTCTATATCAGATGTTACATTGTAATCATTGTTGCCTAGCAACCACCTAGCTAATAAAAACATTGTATCATCAAGATTCAATATGTGTTGATATATTTTTGCTTCAAACAATCATAATTATCATAAAAGTAATTCTCTAAATTTATTTCTACAGTAACAGTATTCTAGTTTGTAGTTATGGGCAGAATGCCTACCCTGAGTGTCATAAAAGTTTTGTCTTTGTCTCCAGAGCAGTCACCCAACTGGGAAGCCATGAACTCAGCAACAGAGTGAATCTCAGGAATTTGTTTTCCTTCAGATTTGTAAAACCTGTAAAAAGGGAAAACACAATATTTAGCCTCCAAAATGTATTTCACAAAAAAAAGAACTAGTAAAGCATTATAGATAAATCTTTCCTTGAATAAAGTCTGATTAATTTGCTTACCTCTTTACAACATTGCTCAGAGCATACATGACAGGCTTGCTGGGTTTGTATTTGGCCATCTCGAGCATATCGTGGATCAAGAGTGCAGAAGGATTGGACACGAGTCCCAAAGCAAAGACAGTTGCATCAACCTCAAGAGCGTTGGTGTCAAAGGTCCTGAGGATCTTCATGATGGCACTGCTGCATTCAGGAGTTCCACACTGAGCCAGTACCTGGTAGGTGAGGACTCGGGACACCGCAAGAGCCTCAGGGAGTGCCGCGCTCAAGGTTTCTGTTTTCATTCCACGGACCGTTGAGACAAGCTTGTGGAACAGGGGAGCCCTCCTCTCACCCTCGTTCTCAGGCAGAGTGTCCAGTTCTCTCAGGAGATTCAGAACTGCATCTTTATCCTGTACAAAACTCTTGTCCTCAACAGCCTCCATGTGGAGATCCTTGACAAGGACACCTTAGCAGACAAACACAAAGAGCATCACGAGTCTGCACTACCTTTTAGTTACAACAAATCAAAACAATGCAAATTAAACAAAAAAGCCTTACCGTGAGCAAAGATTCTGTCATTGTGAGGAGAAACTTTAACCAGGGTGAGCTCCTGCTTTCCAACATTGGCAACTCCATATTCTCTCCTTAAATATAGAAAACAGGGATAAAAACAAAACAAATGCATATCCCTGTGTGTACTTACATAGCAGAGCATTCAATAGAGTGTAGTACAAGATTTGACTTACTTATATGAGAAGGGAATAAGGATGTGGTTCTCGGTGCAGGACCCAAAGGTCATGTGTTTTTTCTCGTTGTCAAACCTGTAATTGCAGCTTTGGGAGCTTCTGATCAGCTGAGCAAGAGGGTAGTGCTTAAAAGTTATAGATGAGGATGTTAGCATTGTGGATATTTGCGTTGGCACGTTTTCGTGTAATCTTTTGCAAAATTCATCTTTTCTTTCCATTATAGCTTAAATTTAACCACCAGTGTGATAAGACACATTAATATCACAGTACAACGAACAAAGGTAGAGTTTCTCTTTTGATTTGTCATAGTGTTCAAAGTTTTCAGCTCACAGCTTGTCTTTGAGTGCCTTACCATGCCGGTGATAAGAGCCAAGGGGCTGGTGTGATCTCTCATTGGGACAAATTTGTCACATCTGGACAGATCCCTGTTTAGGCTGACGTCAGTTGCAATGTCTTCTCTAGCATTGACTGTGTAATGGGTCTTGCACTTGCCGTGAATTGTAGGCTGCAGTGAATATGGTAAAGATTAGATGAAATAAATAAAAATGTATAATATATGATTACGAAACCATTTTTTAATACATATAGAATGTGGTTTAGTGGTGATATTTTTAATCCAGCTTTGTTGCACTGTGTATTTCTTTGTGTTGTACCATATTCTTGTTCTTGTCTTCTTCCAGCACAGGAACAGCCAGTGCAGAGATGATACCCCTCTTAAAGTTCAGGACAGTCGTTGTTTCACCCTCCTCAGGGTACAGTTTCACATCATACAAACCCTCAATCATGACCCTCAGGGGATACCTTTAAAAAAAAGTGTACACTCTCCAAATATACCACTTTTTTTTCAATGGTGCAAATTATCATGGAGAAATTACATACTTTTCCATTTCAGCAGCGAAGGCATCAGAGCTGGGGCTGTTGGCAAACAAAGGGTTACCCTGTGCGTCCGTGTCAACAACTTCACTCAGCCTGCAGCCAGTAGTGCGTACAATAAAACTACAAGTCTGAGGCACTTCAATTTCAACCTGTGAGAGGAGGGAAATTTCTCTTTCTGAAATACATGGAATGGGAAGGGAAAAACGGATGATTTAGCATCAGTGTGAAGTGTTTCTCATACCTTGCAGGAAGCCTTGTGTCCATTCTTGAGATGTGAGGCTCCGTTGATGGCATTCAGAGATTCAGCTTCATATTGGTATTCATACTTGTGTAGGCTCTTGTACCTTTGAGCCACTAGAAGAGATGAGATCAGCGTAATGAGAACAGTTATCTTTTGGAAACTACTGCTACTGTGCAAACTTGATGTCAACATCAAAATGAACTTACAGAGACAGGTTGGTTGATCACGATCTTGTGCAACTGGAAAACAAAGATTAATCATTTGTTTTAGCACCTGTAATACAGCTAAAACGCAATGCACTACAACTTAAACCCATCTACCATGCCTACTAATAACCTAGCAAGGATTTACACATAGGTGAGTACCATCAGATGTTTTGTGTTTTCCCAATTTTTGTACATGTTGCATGTTTTTTTTTAACCTTCATTAAACAATTCTGCAAAGACTACAGTACACTGATATCTTGCAACCTTTTCAACACTGTAAAAAATACTTTTTTTAAACTGAAAGAATTTAGGAACTACTCACAAGTCAAGGCAGATGTACTGAGGAGCAGCAAAAGGCCGAGCTTTGAGTCCCCCATGATGGGTTCGTTGAAGCCCCCTCCTTTTGGGTCAACGAGCACTCCGAAATGAGACTGATTTTTTTGTACTTCAGCTTGAGGCTTTTATACTCTCAGGTGGGCCCTGTTGGGAGACTGGGAGGCATAGACAATTCTTTGAATGCTCAAAGTCCACCCTACCCTCTTGTGTGTGGAGGGACAAAGGCAAAAGGGTTTAAAAGACACTTAGAGCTGTGTTAAAAAAAATCTTCTTTTATTAATGTGGTTTGTCATTCACCGATTGGATATAAAGGGTTAGTCTTAAGAGATCATCTAATAGCTACTAATTACTGTTCGCATTGTTTTTATTCTTCACTCTGTTACATTGTTAATAGGGTGCTAATAACCCACCACCAACAATTCATATTATTTCTTACACTTTCCAGTTAATGATTGTGAATGCGTATGTGATAAAGACATAGAGTTAATGAGCAATTCTACACTCTAAAATACTCAGTTGATTCAAAGACAGAGAGATTGCACACATTAAAATGGAAAAAATTGAAGATTAAAAAGGTAGCATTAAATGTCTAGTGTTACTTTGTTTATTTAACTTACTGCTTCATTTTTAGGCTACAATGATTGGTAATAACTGCCTTAAAAACACTTAAGTTAGCAAAAAGTCTTGGATTACATAACATAATAAATGCACTCCTGTACGTATTTGCACTGTACAGATTGTTTAAAATGGCAATGTTGCTTTACATGTACTTTTTACAGTCAAAAACCAACCAACCAACCAACAAAAATAATAATACTTACAGTGTAATGAAGTTAGATGCTTGTTTTTCTGCTCCACAGCTCAAAGTGACAACAGCAAAAACATTTGCAGACCTTGATTTGGGTTGGGACACTGAACTTTGAGCTACAAAGGTTCCTGCAAAATTTGATTAGTTGTTTGAATAGAGTCTGCTATTCTGTTTGTGGCATGAAAGGCACATGCAATAAATAAACAGCAATAACCTTGAGCTGTCTTAAGCATTATTATTATTATTATTATTTGTAAATGGTGTTTACTTCAGTCATTTATATTGCAGTATATTAAACATTTCCAATTACTATACAAATTCTTAAAAACATGAAATTGTCTTTTTTATTTGTACACTGATCTCAGAGTTACATCTAAACATTGTGTAATGGTCTGTTGCAATATATATCCTGATCAGTACTTTTTGTTGGATGCTGATAATGTTTGAACTAACACAGAGTCCAAAGGGAGCTTAAAGCGAACACTTTTTTCCTTTTCCATTTTAAATTTAAAGCTTATTTATTTTTTCTTTTGTAATAACAATATTCTAACTGAATTAAACTGTATGATCTTCTAAGTTGCAAGTTTTCTGTGTAAAGTACTTGTAAGTACTTGAGACTGGACTTTTTTGTTCAGCAGTTAAACAACATGAATCATCAAACGATTCTAAATGTAAGTCTGTGTACTTTAAAAAGGTTACCAATGTATATATAAGTAACAGTACTCGAACTATATGACCTTATAAAACATAGAGGCTAATATTTGAAATACTTCAAATATTTAGTGGTAGCTGTTACTGGTGTTTTTGCACAAAACCAGCAATGCACACAACAGTAATATGGCAAATAGAAAAATTCATTCTTACTAATGTTACTGTTTTTAATGCTAAATACTACTATGTTTACACTATTACAAATTCTCCATTTTCTTTAATCCAGTGTGTCTTTGTCTTAGTTTAATGTTCTGCAGGTAACAGGGACTTTATAATTAACCAGTCCATTCATTTCTTTGTTTTTTAATCAGCTTCTGGAGTCTGCATATTATATGGAAGATATAATCAGGTCAAGAACAACGAGACAAAGAATTCAGAGAAGGAAAACACCCCAGAGTCATCAGAGGATGAATAAACCTATTTTAGTCTCTTTAAAATCAGATGAGTACCAAATAATAATAAAAAAAATACTAATAAATAAAACTGAATCTAAACTCTGTGACCCAGGTGTATGTAGCAACCCAGCAAGTTAGCCGCAAGTACTATTGCCCAACGAATTTTTGGGCATAAAGGTCGATACCACTGGAGATATTTTGCAAGTACTGTTAAACCTTGTTATGTATTTCTTTCTTTCTTTTAAGATGTTACAATGTAGTCTAGGATCCTGTTAGTGAATCAATTTATCCAGTAAACAGTATGGATTGAGGTACTCAGTAGTTTTCAACATAAGCTTCGAATATCGTGATGATCACTCCGTTAGTGTATTCAGAAAATATCAGGTCTTCTTTCACAGTAATACATTTTTTGGGAAAAATTCATCTATCAGTATGTTTGTGGGGGTGTAATAGTTAAGAGGAAACGATGTGGCCACACTTGGTATCAGCATGTAATCTGTGAGCTTATGGATTCTTCTGGATTCTTTGTAGTCCTGCCCCGTTTCCTAGTTTGCCATGTTTATCCGTCTATAAGTATCTATACGCTGCCTGTGCTTTGTGCTGTTTTATTTGAAAAGAAATCCAGATGCAAAGAGTGCAAACCCTTTGAAAAAATAACAAAGTTACTGGAAAAATAATTTTTAAAATTACTGGTAGATTTTTAATCACTGAACTGTTTTTTTTATGGTTTTTAAATCAGCCTAGACTTTGATTATAGCTTTATTCACCTGCACAGTTCTTTTCTTGGAGCAGTTCTCTCAGTTTACTTATATAGAAATCTCCTGGTGTGCCTTTATCTGTAAGGCTGTGCTTTACATTATTGTAAAACTGTGTTTTTTTGTATTGTGCTATTTATTTATTCAGTTTTCTATTTTTTAATTTTTTTATATCAACATATATGGGGAAAAAAAAACACTTTCAGTAGAATAGGAAAAAAATCACAAAATATTTTTTGGGCTTTTGTTTTTAGAGTACCAGAGTATAAAGAGGAAATCCATGCAGGCACAGGGAGAACATGCACACTCACAGAGAAAGACCCCAACCAGATTTAAACCAGGAGCTTCTTCTGTGAGCAGACAGAGCTAACCACCGCCTGTGTCTAACATGCAGTCCTTTATACGTAATTACATGTTATTGTTATTATTATTTGTACCATTAATGTTAATATTACTTATGAATAAAAAATATTGTATTGAACAACACTGCAACACTGTCAATTGTGTAATACAGTTTGCGCTGAACTCTTCTGCTGTTTACTGACCTATTTGTCAATCTGATGGTTTAAACATTGGCTAAAAGTCCAGACAATGAAGTCATGCTCAGAATATTGATGTGTCACAAACCAGCATAATCAGTTAAAGTTATATTGCTCGTCAGCTTTGTAAGTAAGTAGCAGATAGCAGTTTAGATCAAACCTAACCCCACTGATAGAACCATTCCAGTAGGACAAAATGTATCACATACTAGGGAATATACAAAAAGATAAAAGATATAAAGATTCCCATGTGCAAGAATTTTTGCATTATTTGCATGAAGACATGAAGGATTTTATTAATGCTTCTCAGTCTATGCTGGAAGGTGAGTTTGAATAACATTTTACATGTTCTACATGTTTTCTACAAAATAAACCATCTTCAGTAATGGTGTAGCCGGTGTACTTGCTGAACTTATTGTTATAAATACTGAAAAGCTATTTGTCCGTACTCTTTCCAAGAATGTGCTCTGAATGGATGGTAGTGCTTCCTATGTACTTAGGCTTCACTCTTTGATGCTTTACTGTTGAAAGTGAAATGGAAGGTCAATCTCAAGCTTTCCATCTCTGACTGTCACGTGGGCTTGAACTTCCTCTGAAGCTTGCTGCAGAACCCCATGAACCACATTATTGAACTGATGTACTACATCCATAAACACATTTATAATGTACTCGCACACCATGTTGAACTCCTCCATAGTGAAGGCAGAGATCTGGTCAACTATGTTCTTTAGGTCCGTGACAAAGTTACGATAGAGCTGATTGATATTGACAAACATTGCATCTAAATAGTCTGACTTGAGAGAGTCTACAAATTCCTGCGATTTCTCAACAATAGCCTCCAGGGTCTCACCTATTTTCACTAGCATTGTGTCAAGACTCTCCATGTTTTTTACAAAATTCACAATTTCCTCAAAGATTTTCTTGGAAAGTTTTTTGACTTCATCTATGATCTGCCCTCCAGTGACTGCATCACCAACCGGCATCTGCATTTTCACATTGCTCAACCTTTCAACAAAAAAGTTATAGGCAGCCTCCATGTTCTCATAGATAATCTGAATGGTTACTTCTAGCATAGCAGCAATGCTGCTAGTTAGCTTCTTTAAGACCTCAGGGAGAGTGGTCATCTCATCTGACCCAGGCACTTTGAACCTGGTCTCCCTTAAGACCTTAATGACAGCATTTAGGAAGACCTGGACAGTTTTCTGGTATTGCACAATGAAGTTCCTGAAGAAAATTGAAAGCTGGCTCATTTGAACATCATAATTGGTTGTAGCATTATAGACTTCATTGATGTGGTTAATGACAGAGTCCTTTAACATCTCCATGTACCCTGTGAACTGATACTTGTCAGTAAACTCTTTGAATGTTGAGATTATGGAAGGAAGTCTCATCTTGATCAGAGAGAGTATTGCTGTAGGTGTCTCCATGTTGTAAACAATCTGTAGATTCATCTTGTCATTATCCTTGGGAGTAGATCTGATGACCAAGATGTCAACATCAACCTCTGGGGCAGACTAGAAAAAAGAAAAAAACAAAACAAAACAAAACAAAGTAACATTTAGAAACCAAAATCTTAATTTATCGTTGTACTGACATTCTTCTTCTTCTTCTCCTTCTTCAGCTGCTCCTTTTAGGGGTCGCCACAGTGGCTCATCTGCCTTCATACCATACTATCCTTGGGATCCTCTTCTGTGTCACCAACCCCCTCTCCATGTCTTCCTTTACTACATTTATAAACCTATTCTGAGGGCCTTCTCTCTGGCAACTGCATCTTTAACAACTTTTGTTCAATATATCAACTATCCCTCCTCTGTACCATGTCAATCCTGTTTCTCTCACTTTGTATGTAAAGCACACAACCTGCGTTGCCCCCAAACATCTTAACATCTACGGTCTATCTACCCATCTACTCCTTGTTTTTTTAACCTTTCCACTTGTCTCCTTCTCATTCACACACATGTGATCTGTATGGCGTTTACATTTCCATGTCTATCGTTAGATACCCTAACATGTTGCACATCCTTCCCAGCTCGATCTCTCTGCCTAGCCATTTGATCCAGTGCCTTTCTTCCTTGTATTTCCTTTGTGTCCATTGTATTAAAATGATCTTGCTAACAATACTTACAAGGTAACGGCCATAGACTTTTGCACTCATCTGGGATGGGACTGCACGACTGAACTGAAGGCCCAGAAGGCCAGTGGCTGGAGAAGATACTGAGGCACTGATACCATCGCTGTGTGTAGCATATTGAAGGTTCACATCAGTGAAAGTATGACTGGTGAAGTCCACATTCAGTGCATGTTGTTGAACACTGGAAGAAAGGGAAATATTGAAATCACAATTGCTCCTCATCTGTTGTTACATGCAAAAGATACGCAAATATGCAATTTACATATGAAAATACACAATAAAGCATGAATTATAGCTTTGTGCATTTTCCTAAAATAACACATTTTAAAACAAACATATTGATTATTACCTCATAGCTTCCATAATGGCATGGTTGACATTCACGGTCAGGTCAGCATGTGTCAGTGTGATTTGGTTAATCATGTTGAAAGCTTCATTCTCAAAGTTTACAGTAGAAGAAGCTATATAAAGAAATTTCATCAAATTTAGTGCTCAACAGTGCTTAAAAAAGATAAAGACAGATAGAGGTTTTTAGGGAATTTTAATCAACTCACCATCCATGTTGTATTCCAAGATCACAAAAGCAGAGGTTGCAGAGGACTTAGCAACTGCTGTGATGACAGGAGCACGGCTTTCTACTGCAGCTGCCATGCTTGTAGTGTACAGTGGGCTGACAAGTGTAGAATTAGTAAAGATGTGCTGCTTGGCAGCTGTTACTTCAACAACAGTCTTCTCAGAGAAAGCAAAGTCACCCATGTTGGTTGGCTGAGACACGTCAATGTCAATATCAACAGTCAAGGAGGAGGCTGGTGCAAAATCCATTTTGGCTTGGGCAATATGCTTCCCTTTGGTATTGAAGTTGAACAGGTTTGCCTCATTGTTGCCAGTATACTTCAGCACTGCATACAAATGGCTCATGGAGGCTTCAATGGAAAGATTCTCATTTACATCCATATCAATGACTTTGGTTGTACCATGGTTAAACTTGGTATCAATAATAACTTTAGAAGTTGAGCGCAGGGCGTCTTTATTCAGGAACACATTAGCTTCATTATCTAGCAGTCCATAAAGAAGGTAGTCCTCATAGACTGTGCCATCCATGTTTGCTCTAGTAAAGGACTCCATGGAAATATAATCAGAGGTTCCTTCAAGCTTCAGGCTGTGGTCTGCCTCAGCCCTTCCAACAGTTTTGATCACAGGAATATTCAAATTACCACTTATCCTCAAGGTGGAAATGGCATTTGCTTTGGTTTTTGTGTCTGCAGCCAGTTTTTGGTTTGCTTGCATGTCTAGTATTGGCAGGGTAATATTTGCAACTGTTGCCACAGAGACTTCAGTGTCATAAGTATCAGCGCTCAGAGTGATGGTGCTGTCATGAGTTCCTGCAATACGAGTGTTTTCTAGGGACAGGGAGTTAGCCATCTTGAATCCCCTCTTGGTGGTAAGACTAGTAGTGCCAGCAAGTTTGACTTGAAGGTCCTCAAACATAGAGGTTGTGGTAGCTTCAAGACGGAACACAAGATCATCTTCTGTATACATTCTGCCATTAGCAATCAGATTAATAATGGCAGACTTGACAGACAGTTCTGTTACTAGATTGCCCACACAGGGAATTTGGATCAAGCCCATCATATCAACAAGCGGGGCTGCCTTGCTTTTCTGGTAAATAATCTTAGTATTCACATCCAGAGACTGGTCAGTGGTAGTCAAAATGTTTTCCAATCCAGCCTGATCATACAAGTTCAGATCATTGATGGCAGGAGTATGAAAGTCAACAAAAGGCAGATCAATCTCAGGAATACTGATGGGGTATTTCAGAAAGTCAAGACTGGCCTCACTTTCCATGGCAGCAAAGATTCCAACTTCATTTACATTATTTTCAAGAGTGAAGTTGTACAAGATTTTGTACTGGTTAAAACGAGTCAGAATGACTGTATTCATCTTTTGACTGTCAGGACTGATGTGGGCCAAGTAATCATTCTGTAGTTCTATTTTAGCAGTCGAAAATTCAAAACTGTTGACCTTAACATTTCCTTTGTTTTGAAAGTCAAAGAAAAACTCACCAGGGTGAGCTATAACGCTTATTGCACTGGAAAGTCTACCAGTGACTGCACCATAGAGTTCTGTGTCTTTGTTTGCTTTCAACTCAACCTTCATGTCATGAAGGTTTGCATATCCAGATGCAACAAGAAGACTGTTCTTAATAATTGGTGCTTCTGCTTCATTGCGAACATTAAACTTGAAGTAGGAAAATGTGCTAACTTCAGCACTAATATGTTGTTTCATCTTTAACATGGAACAGTCTGTGTCACCACTGAAAGATATGGTGACAATGCTGGGAGTGAATGACAACTCTAACTTGCTGTTGTGGCTATCATCACCATTAAACGTTCCTGTATTGTCAGCTGTTAGAGTAAGCGTGTAGCCATCTTGGCGAACAAGTGATTTCTGTTTTAGAGCTACCTCATTTCTGACAATGACATAACTGCCACTTCGAAGGTCCACTAAATGTGTGTATGTTGTATCAAGAGAAGCAGTCATTCCCCCTTCCCTAGCAATAAAGGCTGTGTTTACAAAGGTAGAAGTGTAAGGTCCAGTAGTGACCTTAATTTCAGTTTTTGCTTGGGCCTGAGCTGATAGGCCATAGAGAGTGACAGATGCCTGATGATCAACTCCAAGAAAATCGTGCCTGAACTTTACTGTCTCTGCAAAGACAACACGTCTCATTTTTGGGATTGCAATGCGAGCAGTGGAATCTAGTTTGTAATTGAGAATTTCAAAATTTGGAGAGTTTCCAATGGAAGTGAAAAATCCCTTGAACTGAGGCGTCATTGCATTCTCAGTTGCCTTCTTAAACTCAGCAGATGTCTCCATTGTGTAGATGGGAGTCTGGAGTTTGAGTTCACCAAAGAGTTTACCGAAAGATGGGACCACAATTTCAGTTGGAATGGTTGGCAAGCTTATTTCAGGGACTTGAAGAAACTTGACAAGTTTTTCTGTAGGAACTTCTGGAATTTGGAGGAATGAGTTCTGAGAAAAAGTGATCTCTGGGAGGGTTACTTCAGGGATGGAAGGAAAGTAGTTCATCGACAAATCTCCAAAGAAAGCATCCATGTCAAACATGCTAATCTTAAAGTTTACAATTAAATCAATAAGTTTAATAATTCTCTGCTTGATGTCATCAATTGAGATTGTGGTGGCTTCAACAGTGTGTAACCCAAAGATAGTGAACTCGGGGATGTGAAGCTGAGTTGGGATATCAAGGCTTGTAATTTTGTCTTTGACAAGTTGGGGAACTCTCTTAAGAGTATTAAGCACAACCTCATCAAAGATATCCAGTAGAGTTTTAAAAACTTCAGCTACTTTGATTTCTCTTAAGTGTTCTGAAAGGTCTCGAACAGATAATAACACAACATTGACAAAATCTCTTATTGCCCCAAGTACCTCAAGAATTTTATCATTTCTAAAAATCTCATCCATGAATGGTTCAAATACCCTAATCATATTATTAACAAACTCCACAAATGTATTATCATTTAATGACTTAAGCGAATCCACAATCCATTCAATAAACATGTTAATGTCTTGAATTATTACTTTTACCTCAGTTGTTTCACAGAGTTGATAATAATCTCGGAGATATACATTAAAAGCCAATAAGATGCCTTTATGACTTCCGCGAGAGTAGTGATGGTTTCGTCAATCTTGATCTTTTTCACGACCTCCACAGCTTTATCTAAGATTGCTTGAAAATTTTTGTCAGCCTCAAGCTTTGCAATCAGTTCACTTAATTTGGAAGTTATTGTGTTAATCTTATTTACAATATCAAAGTCCTGAATAATTTTCTGAATAAAATCTGTTATGTGGCTGACAATGTTCGTGGGAATGTAGCTCGTTAATAACTCGATATGAGCTTTTAAGGATGACGTGAAGCTCTTTAGCTCAGCAACAGAAATCTCCAATGTTTCTTTATACCTCTGAGGATTGACTGTAGTTTGGCTTTGATTTCATCCTTGCCAGCAATATCATGTAGGAATGCAAAGCTGCTGCCCTCAAACTCTTGGATGATTTCTCTTATGGTTTCAATTGCATATACAATACTGGACTCGATATCATATTCCTCATTAAGGTTATTCAGCCATTCCTGGATCGCTTGAATAGTGGTTTCAGGGAAATTGCCACTAAAAATAGTTTCATTCATCACATCAACAAAATTCTGGATGTAAACAGAGAGATTAGCTAGTAGTTTCTCAATAGTAACATTTAGGTTCCTCAAAAATGTTTCCACATCATTCATGGAGATAGTATATTTCTGAATTAAATGACTGAAAAACTCCTTCAGTTGAATTATCTTGCCTTCTATATTCAATTCAGTAAGTAGGTCACTTATATGTTGCGGAAGAGCCTTAACTTTAGCCCTTATAGTCTCATTGTTGATCGAGTGGTGCAGTGCATCTGCAACATTC
The DNA here is from genome assembly GCF_001858045.2 of Oreochromis niloticus. Lineage (NCBI taxonomy): Eukaryota > Metazoa > Chordata > Actinopteri > Cichliformes > Cichlidae > Oreochromis > Oreochromis niloticus. The sequence goes on along the minus strand of NC_031980.2, from coordinate 11,820,117 downwards.
ACAAAAAATCCCTTGTGGTGGTCCAGGAGGGCAAGCAGATTTGGAATCTGAATTATGTGACTATCTGTGTTCTTGTCATATTTGAGGAAGCCAGAGACAGTGAACTCCTGGTTGTCTGTGGAAGCTGCGTTAATAATGTTTGTAACGATTGTACTAGAAACCTCAATTCCAGTTTTCTCAGCAGTGTTATAAACTTCTATGCTCTGATCAAAGGTGTGCTCATTTATTTTAGACTTGAATTTAAAACTAGTCTTTTGCTCTTGGAGTGACAAAGAAGTAATCATCTTGTTGTCAAATGTGGTCTCAAGGGAAAACCCATTATTCAGTTGATGGGTTACGGATGCCCTGCCTTCATTTGAGCTGGCAAGAGCCATGGGCTGAGCTCTAAAGAGAAACTTATTGTAGATCTGGGCACTCTCTCTTCTATAAATGGCCATATCTCCTTCAGCATTCAATATGGCATCCAAGTTGAAATCGAAAGGAACAATATTGCAACGTACAGTGTGGCTAAAGCGCACTGGCTCTGAGTTAAAGCGGACATCATTGGTAATCATGGCAGCAAGGCCGATAACTTCAACTTCAGTGTTGTGGCTCATGTGAGTTCCAAGGAATTTTCCAGTGGTGCTGCATTTTGCATTAGCACTCATATCAACATAACTGATCTGATAGGTGTGCTTGAGCTCTTCTTCACCATTGATGGCTTTCAAAACTCCACTCAGATCCATCTTGTCAAACCCTGCCTGCAGCTGTGCCTGATTAATAAAGTTAGCACTCAGGAGATTTAGATTGTTGTTAACATTTGAAGAAACACTGTGGGGTTCAGGTCGAAGGTGATATCATGAGTGTAAGAGGCATAATCCCTTGCAGAGGCTTCAGCCTTTGAGTTGAAGTTAAGGCCGGAGAGAGTTATGGTCAAATTGTTGGTGTTGTCAACCTTGATTTCATACATCGCAGCCCTGTTGGTAATAGATAGAGTAGCTCTCGTAGCATCAACCTCGGCATCAAAGGTGTTTTCCATGGACAGCGGGCTATGGAGAGTAGTTGTTCCTTTTGAGGTGAAACCATCTTTATTCATTCTCAGAATGACCTTATGAGTAGCCTCATTTTCAAGAAGCTTCACATTGGCATCACTATTTATAGCCAGACCATTGACATCAAGAGAGGCGGTCAGCAAAGAGTAAACATGATTTTCAGAGTGGTCTGTGTTTGTTTCCATCCTCAAGATGACTTCACCAGCACCAGCAGAGGCTTCCATCTGATTTTGCATCTTCATGCCAAGAGCAAGGGCATTTGCAGCACATATCAGTTTTACTCTGCTGTCTCTGACGGAAAACTCAGCATTGTGAGTGATGACATCAAAGGCACTGGTGTTAGACACAACTGAGACTTCCCCATTGATATAGGTTCCTGTAATTACATTCTGGGCCTTAACAAGTGTGGAATCTACCTGAAAATTAGAATCAAACTTTACTTCTGGCCTGAATGGGAAGATGGTGAAGGACTGGATTGAGAGAGTCCTGCCATAAATGGGTCCAGCTTCAAATGCCACCTCAAATTTGTTGTCAGCAGACATTTCCTCATGGTTTATTCCAGCCATACCAGTGTGCTCTGTCTCAACACTGAGACCAAGTGGACTTCTGGCTTCTATCTTGGTGTTTGTTTTCAAATTAATTGCATCAGAGATGATTGCATCTTCAACAATGCTAATACTGGCTTCAATGAATTTGTGGGCCAAAGAACTTTCAAATTGGGCTTTGATGGAATCGGTAGTGGCCACTTTTCCTGAGCCTAGATTAAAAAAAAACACACACACAAGGACAAAAAACAAAAAAACTGCTTAATTGCTGACTAATAACTTCAGAATCCCTATGGTGACTACTTTACCAGAAAAGATCAATTTGCTTGCATAAAATATCCATATATACATCAAGAATCTCTTGAAAACTATTCCAACACAAAAAACAGCACTTCATTTGAACTACACATTAGCAACTTTAAATTTATCATTGATCTTGAGTGTGAAGTACCTTCAAGCTTTATTGAAAGAATGTCGATTGGGGAGGTTCCTTTGATGACAAACTTGGCTGAGTAGCTTTGTGATTCTTCTTGGTCTAGGCCGAAAGCCACAGAGGCCTCTGTGTCATATAAGTTGCTTTTCATCACTGTTGAAACCTCAGCTCTACCAAACAAGGGAATAGATAGCGTGATGCTCTCAGGAACAACAAACTCTGGGATGGGAATCTCCATAGAGGGGATTTCCAGTCCATACTGCTGTAGAGACAGGCCTGGTGTGGTCAAAGCTGGTGGGAAGTTAAGCTCTTCTGTTGACTTTCCTCCAAGTGGCACAGGGATAGCAATTGTGAAGCGATTATTGTTTATGTAATAGATGGCCGTTGCCTCACTATTAAAAAGACAAAAGTAAATATCTGGTTGTTTAGGGAGAAAAATTAGACAGTTTTAATATTTACCATGAGGTTTAATACACTTACGTATTCAGGAATAGTGTCTCTGGTAGGGAAATCTCTGGCATGTCAGGCAATCTGAAGTTCCGAATGTAAGGGAAATCAGCACCATACTTTTCCATGTAATTGTTTGCTGCCTGAAAACAGGAACCATTATTATTTCATTACAACATTTCCTCTGGGATTAATAAAGTACTGTGATTCTGTTTTTGAGTTCATGTTTTTTTAAGAAAAACATTTGTATAATTGAGCAAATATGTACCTCCACAAACTTCTTGAAGATATGACGAACTTTCATGTCAGTTTGTCCCACTTGCATGTCAAGGAGATCATTGCCATAATTTTTAATCAAGTCACCCTTGGGCAACATGATGGTCTTGGCATTCACATCCGACTTGACCTCAACCTCAATTTTTGTGGTGTCTAAAATGATAAAGAAGAGAGCACTGAATAAAATCCAGAACAAAGTTACTTTATGAGAAAAATCAAATTCAGATTTTTTATTTTAAAGATTATATCATAGCCTGCATATAGCTATTAGAAATGGGTCACTCTGTCTTGATCATAGTTGGCTTTAAATGGTCAGTAAAACCATCTTTTAGGCTCCAATTATAAACTATGCTTTTCAGAGTGACAGATATTTCTACAGATAGGAGAATGTCATTTTTCATACCTTGATACACAAAAGCAACAATATGCAACTGTTAAATAACTTGTGATGGGACATTTAGAACACTGTAACTGAAAAAGCAATTTACCATATTTGATATTGATTTTCTGTTGAGAGTTGGCATCCATGACCTTGATTTCACTCTTAAGCTCCAGTTCTACTTCTTCATCACGTTTCATTGTAGCTGTGACAGTGGCATCAGCACTGATTGATGGGACCAGAAGTTGGACTTGGAGCATACCTTCCTTCATGGCCTTCAGACTGAAAGAACATATACATCTTGCTGTTAATGATAGCAGTGAGATTAAAAATTATTTGTCAGTGATCTGTAGTTGCTTTCTTACTTGGCACGACCAACCAGGGAGAGCTGAGGAACATTGTTGTTTAAAAATTCGAGAAAGATGGTGTGAGTTCCTCTGCCCTTTGTGTTTCCATCCACAACACCCAGCCTAACTCCAGCCTCCACATCGTGGTCAGGGACCTGGATGTCGGCACTGACGACATGCCTCCTTCTGTTATATTTCATGACTGCTCTGGCTTCAGTTGGCTCTGCACCTGTTGTTGACCAATTACAGTTACGTCCATAATTTGTTGGACAACAGAATGATGGAAAGAGAAAAGTATGGGAAGGAGAGAGATGCATGACAACCTCTATATTTCTAAGCAGTTAATGCAATACTTATTAAACCCCTTTGAATTAAAGCTGAAAGCCTGCATTCAAATTTAAAATACGCTGTGGTGGTGTAAGAAGACAAAATTATAAAAATGTTGTCTTTGTCCAAAAAATTATGATTTAACTGTAAACCACTTAAAAGAAGAAAAAAAAAATCAAATATTGTACATTACCGTCAGCTTTTAGAATAACCTTCAAGGAATCAACTTTCTGCCGGCCATTGTCTCCCTCGCTGAGGAGTTCATAGGCAATAGTGGCTGTGTACTCTGAAACTTCACCAGTTGGGTGCAGCTCCACAACATATCTGTTAAGTTAAATTGACAGTATTTATTTATTAAATAATTAAATTTAAGAGACAGTTATTTGCTGGTGGTTAAGAATATTTCACACACTTGCTGTCTCCAGTGAGGGGGAAGTAGGGCACTGTCTCCTGAGAGGAAGCGTCAATGTATTGCAGAGCAGTGCAGTATTTCATTCCCACAAAGGCAGGACTACACTCACTAACATCAACCTTGTCCCTCACCATAGGAGGGATGGTCTTCACCTCCGATCCCGTCACAGCCACAAGGTTGTTTCTAAATAGGAATTGTAGCAAAGGAAAAATGCAATTCTGTCCTAAATTAATTTAATCAAAGATACATAGAAACAAAGGTTGGTTTATTTTACTTTGACAAACATTGGCCAGGTTATACTTCAAGATAAGATTTAATCAGCTGCTTTCTCTGCATTCATATTGGAGAAAAGTTACATTATATATTAAAGGTCTAGCTTTCGCTTACGTCATTTTGATGAGCTTTGTTGGACTTGTTGGAGCAGGGATGGTCAACTTAATATTATCATGACCAAAGGTGATCTTGGCATGGAGGCCACTTTCATGGAAAATGTTGGTGTGCATTTCTAATCCAGAGTTGACATATTCAGGGATGTGAGAGCCAATCTGAGTTGCAAACTCAATACCAGCAGAGGGCATGAAGGTCACTTCACTCTGTGTGGAAACAAGAGAAAGGTTAACACCTGTGATGATGTGGTGAAAAAAATGACAGGTGGCATTTAAATATATTTATGGAGAATTACCATGTCACGAGCAATCCTCAGTCCACCCTTGATACCGGGTGTAAAAGTACCAGAGAGTGCAATCCTCAGAGGCACACCGGTGACAGTAGGCAGGAAGAACTCATTGTCCATGAAGACGTAGTGGGCAAAAATTGTATTGTCAGAGTTCACCATTAGTGCTCTAATTAACTGTGGAAAATAAAAACACACGTATAATAGAATCTTTAAATCATTAGCAATTGATTGCTCACTGTGAATGTCCTTTAACTTTATCTTACATCAGTTGGGAACATCTTTAACATGTTGTTGATCATCGTAGCAGCAGAGTAGGCTATCTCCTCCATTTCACTGGTCTTCAGATATCCCAGCTCATTTCCCAAAAGTCTCAGATAAACCATTGCCTCTGGAGACTGCATGGTCTTCAGCTCTCTCACCAGTTTGTTGAGATTTTGTCCGATCTCCTTCATCAGGTTCTAGGAGGCCAAAATATAGGCAAACAATTTAAAATGTTACCCACTGAAAGAGTTCATAATTAATTTAAAGTCTGACTAACGTAAAACAGATTGCTCTTCAATTCAATTCAATTCAATTTTTATATAATGCCTAATCACAGCAGCAGTGGTCTCAAGGTGGTTAATATTGTAAGGTATTATAAGGTAGAGACCCTAATATAGAGAAATTCCAGTAGTCGAACAACCCCCTTTGAGCATGCACTTGGCAACAGCGGGAAGGAAATCCTCCCTTGTAACCGGAAGAAACCAGGCCCAGGGAAGAAGAAATAAGTGTATAAACTAGTGTTTTAGCATCACTCTGAGGCAGGATTTTTCTATTTTTTAAATGATCTTGCACAAATGCAAGAAAGAAGTCCTACATATTATTTAATATACAGACTGAAGGACATATCCTTGTTAGAAATTACTATAAGAGTCCTCAGTGTCACCGGAGGTCATGCCATTCATGCAGTTATCTTATTAGATACCATTTTTCTAAGGTTTTTAAGTTTTATATCAGTTTAGAAGTTGAGAATGGATAGAAAGAGCTGGTATCATCTGCATCTGCATAGCAATGAAAATTTATGCTACGCCTAAGAGGAGCATCTGTAATGTAAACAGAATTGGTCCTAGCATGGAACCCTGTAGAGTTTCGTAATTTACCTCAGCGTGTGAGGAGACTCCCCATTTACATAAACAAATTGGAATCTGTTAGATATGATTCAAACCACTGTGGCACAGTACCTTTAATTCCTACTGCATGCTCTAATCTTTGTAATACAACACGTTGCTCAACAGTATCAAACGCTACACTGAGGTCTAGCAGGACAAGCACAGAGATGAGTCCACTGTCAGAGCCAATAAGAAGATCATTTGTAACCTTCAC
>NC_031980.2:11725196-11813782 GCF_001858045.2 Oreochromis niloticus | reverse complement strand
GTAAGAGCTCTGGAAATCTGAAAACCTTCTTCAGCCCCACAAAAACTTGAATCACAGTAGTATTTTGTTCTGTTTCGGGGATTCATTTTGATCCTTGTCAGATAAATGAAGAATAACACTTAAAATATAGCCTTTGTTTTATAAGGTCTGATTACTTTAAAAATAGGAATGTTTAAGCATAAATATTCAATTCAACTTTCTTTTGTTTTAATTGTTAGCAGCCTGCAGTGCATTGACACTGGCTCACACTTTGGGACTCGTCTCTCATTCAGTCATTCACCATGTTAGTGGATACACCAGGGGTGGGCAACTCCAAGCCTCGAGGGCCGGTGTCCTGCAGGTTTTAGATATCACCCTGGGTCAGCGCACCTGAACCAAATAATTGGTTCATTACCAGGCCTCTGGAGAACTACAAAATATGTTGAGGGGTAATTTAGCAATTTGAATCAGCTGTGTTGGATCAAGGACACATCTAAAACCTGCAGGACACCGGCCCTCGAGGCCTGGAGTTGCCCTGGGATACACCAACAGGACAGAATAAAATCCAATAAACTGGACTTTTGCACCTTTGTAAGTGTTCTGCTTTGTCTATTTTTGTGTTATTTTCTTAATTTTTCTGCACTTAGGCATTAAATCCAGTCCTATTTAGTGTCTGATCTTACTCAACATTATTACCAAATTTGTCTGCATGAAATGAGATGCATGATTATCAGACTTTAAGGCCTCAAAACTACACAATGTAGAAACACCCCCAAAGAAGGAGGGGGAGTGTATCATTTAATCTCTCTGGCCCATGGAAATGAAGGCGTTTTAGTACTTGTTCAAGATGGTGCTCTTTTCTTGGATGCATGAAAAAAGTAAAATAATAAAGGAGTGTAAAATATTAAGGCTCTCCCTTTCCTCAAACTTTTTGCAGAGACAAAGTTATTTGTGCAGCAGATATGCATTGTCATGGACTTGCACTCACACCTTCACCACTATGGCATTTCACTGTCACAGTGTCCCCTCAGTTGTGCTGACACCAGTGCCTCCCGAAGCTGTTGCTTGATTTGATTTACTCTTCTCAGTGAAGTTGCTGTGGTCAGTTCTGATCCCTGTTCCTAACAGCATAACCGTACTTAAAAGGCAAGGGATGGCCATCAGCTACGATGGACCATCTACGTCTGCACAGGAAGCATTCAGGTGCATATCATCATATTGTGCCTGACTTCCTCCTGTGTAAACACACAACACTGGAGCTGCTGCTCCTCTGAATAATTGCCACCCAGATGAGCAGTATAGCAGAGTTACAGAAATGATCTCCATCCGAATGAACTCTAGTGTTAGTTACACTTTCCACATTACATGCGTGCATGAAAACTAATAAATAATAAAATCATAGTTTCTCTTCCACCACATCCTACAGGCTGGTCCACACTTCCCTGCAAAGCCACTGTACTACAAGGGCCCAAACTGCACATGTATCCTCCAAACAGGCAAGAGAGTAGTCTAACAACTATCCTTACTTGGTTTCTCCAGCTATCCTTGCATAAGTCACCAAAGGAGTATGCATACGTAAAATGCACATCGCATAACGATTTGAGGTCGCTGGCTATGCTTGTTCAGTTGCCAACAGGAGGCTGAGGTTGGGTAGTACAATACTAGTACAGAGGAAGAACAGCAGTGGAAAAAGTCAGGTGCAGACATGGACACTAATTTGTTTCCCATCTTGAATTAACAACTAGTCAACGCTAATGTCTTTGTTTACTTCGGGGGGAAAATATCCATGTGATTGGAATGTTTTAAAGGGGTGTTGTGATTAAGATCCAATCAAGAAGTGTCTGCGTCACAGCTTTAAAAAAAAATAAAAAAATCTGTTTCTGTCTCATCAGACTAAAACTCAATCCCAGAGCTTTTAGTTTAATATGGGATCAGCAGCCTTTCGGAGAGTCTCTGATTTAGAGGTCCTAGAATACTGCAAGAGTATAAAAACAGCCCTGATTGTAGTAGACATAGAGCTATTATGTATTTTTGAAACAAAAACTTGTAGGTGTTCTCTACATGATGATGCTAAAACCTTTGAGTGATTTTTTTTTTTTTACTTTTACATGTCATTCCAAAGTTCTTTAATATCTCTCTGAGCTTATTGGCGCTGATTACTGTCTGTTTGAGCATATAATGCACTGTAATTAAAGAAGTATTTTTAACTGTATGTGTTTGCACATGTTGCTGTGCCTTTTCTGTGACACCTCAGGCTCCTCGTGGTCCTGCAGCTCCTAACGCTTATCCTGTCTGTCTCTATGTGATGTCTGATCTCCCTGATCGCTGCGTCACACGAGGTGCTCAGCTGTCCCCCTCGCAGGATGGCTCACCAGCTCACACTAATCTCCACACTGAGCTAAATTTACAGACAAACAGTTTATTCTCACCTCTGTGGGGCTTTGAGTGGGAACACACGTGAGGCACAGCATGTGTAAATCCAATGCTAATTTATCCTTTTATGTTTTCCTTTGACCCTGCTTTGTAGTTGCATGAATGCTGTTAGCTTATGCAAACTAGAGCTCATGCCTAATCTAAAGCCACAAGTCTCCTCCAGTTGGGACTGAATTATGTTGTATAATACCACGTGGAAAATCCCTTTTGATCGCCAGAGGTTGCAGACAGTGCATAGATGGGGGAACACCACAAATCTCTGTTTTCCCCCAATGAGATCCTTGTAATGTGTTATCTTTGACAATACTGGTGCAAAGCCTGTTAGTTTTGCACCCAGTGAGTGCTGCTGCATGAATGATTGCTGTGCCAGAATGATAGATGGCAGGCTAGTTTTAATGGTCCGTGAATGTGGACAACTCAGAATGATGTGGAGACCTTCAGCTGCAGACCTGCAATAGGATGATTGTCATTGCTACAAAGACACAAAGGAAAGGACAAACTAGGGACTGAAAACATGCAAAATCTGGCTAAGAGGACACTTTAATGATGCATAGCAGGGACAGGACATTGATTAAAAACTGCTATCTGCTCATTAAGCTTTAGGGCCGTGCCATGTATATTGTAGATTTGACTTCAGGACTAAGTGTGACAAACGGGGTGTTGCTGAATAAGAAATAATTGATAAATATTGTGATGTTCCCTTGTGCATTTTATACCTTTTTTTTCCCCCTGGGTTTGTTTAAAAAAAAAAAAAAAAAAAAATCTAACAATTGGAGCTGCTGAGCCTCACTCATTAAATATATGCCCTGACTACATGATGTTGCTCCAATAATCTTTTTTCTGAAGCCTGATCATCCTAATATTTTTTTCCCCAATCCCTAAAATGCTGCTTGAAAAGTCCATAGACAGCAAGATACTGTTTGAGGAAAGTTTTGTGATTAATGATAATTTGTGTTAGATGAATTCTTAAAGAAGTTCTTAATTAATAGCCTGTAAGTCATCATTAATGGCATTAGTGCAAGAAGATAATAAAGTATTCAAGCAAGTGTAAGTATGATTGATTGTTTCTTTTCTTGATGGAATATAAAATGGGGACGCACAGTTAATAGCATCTGTTTCATTGATGGATGGAACTGTGAGTGTGTTGCACAGAGGTAAGGAGGTGTTGTTTAAGGGTTGGCAGCATTACTGGCTTATCCAACTCAGACCCGCTGATCTATTGGACTTGCAGTCAGAGAGCGTGAGCCCCACTAAAACCCTGCTCGGTGCTGCGTGTGTGAACGTGTACGACCCACGTGCTTCACTTAGCGAGAGCAGAGCGGCTCCCTTCTTAGGATTACTCCTCCAGGGAATAGGCTGAGTCACGCTACAGAAAAGAAGACAAATGGAGACACGAAGAGAGGAGGGGGCAGGATGGAGAGTGTGATGGGCACCTTTTAAGATGGGTGACAGAAACGTGTTATGAAGAGTGTTGTGTATACTATTCTGTGCTCCTGCAGCTTATACCCAAGCAAATTACAATCAGTCTTTACAGTACTGAACTCAGGGCAAACAGAGAGACTCATATGTTTGTGTCACTCCTGTAAGACTCCTCTTTATTATTTTCCTGTATACATCTCTTTTCTTCCATAAACGCAAAAACTCTGTAATGTCCCATTTTGAAATGTGCCATTTAGTTATAAGGTGACATTATAACTGAATCTCCCTGTCTGTACTATTCAGGATATTAGCGGCTCCTTTGTGACTTTTTCAAAATGAGGTTAACCCACTTTTTGAGTTATTTCCATCTTTCTTGATGCTAAATTTAGTTCATTGAAATGTGGGAACTTGGATTTTAGGCATTCAGCTGATGCTCATTTAAAGTGAACACACAGGCAAGAGTATAATGTCTTAATTAAAGGCACTTTGTTGTTTATCTCATGTTATCTGTAGGTAAGTTGACACAGAGCCATGGCTAAATTCACTGTCAGTGAATGAGTGAATGAGTGAATTAGTACATTTGCTTATATCTTGTAAAATAATGGCTGTCAAAGGATACTGAACAGTCTTTCTGATAATTTTATCTGATTGTTTGTTTGTTTTTACCTCACCTCTGCTTTCAGGTGGTATTGGTGCGTTGGAATGAGCCTTTCCAGAAACTGGCCACATGTGACACAGATGGAGGCATTTTTGTTTGGATCCAGTATGAGGGCCGCTGGTCTGTGGAGCTCGTCAATGACCGAGGAGCTCAGGTGAGAGACATAAGTAGACAAAATGTAAATTGGTCCTTTTAACTGGTTTTAAAAAATTTTAAGAAATTATTGTGTAAATAGTGGGTAAAACTATATGATAGAGAGTTAATGGGAGCAAAACAAGCAGTGATAATACAAAGTAATATAATGTCATTGCAATAAACCTGTAATACTTGAAGGTACAGTGTGTAAAACACCGCCACTAGTAGATTTGAAATCACAGTCGACTGAGTTGTCCCCTCCAATTCAAATGCATAATTATAGCTACGGTGGCTGCTGTAGGACAAATAACTCTGGCCACAGTTCATCTATAGTGACTATAGGCTGTTAAGCCACTGTTTACCTCAGGTATTTATGGGTGTCCATTTCTGTTTACACTGGAGGAGGCTGTAAAACTTTGCGATACCGAGTTGAGTTGTTAGGAATGTACTTTCTGTTGGCGCTGTTGTTTTTGCTGTTGTTAGTCAGTGTTAGTGAAACTTTCTGTAATGACAGAGGGCGCATGTATTCAGAGCGAAAGTGTGATTGTTAGGACACCCAAGTGTAACATTAGCTGGCATAATATTAGGTTATAACCAGATGTTGTTATTGTTGTTGTTTAGCTGGCTGGTGGTCAGCTGTCTGGACATGTGAGGCTTGCATTTCTATTCTGTTAAGAAAAAATAAATGTGACAATATTGAGAATAAATAAGTGTATTTGTGCAATGTTTGTGTGTGTTAAAGTCATGACTTCTGTTCAGCAAATAAGGCTTGAGGGGAGGAGGAAGTGGTTAAAGTGGAAATGAGGGTGGAGAGAGGGTGGCGGTGGTGGTGGTGGAGGAGATGATGAGAAAGAGAATATAAAAATATACATGTCCAAATGTTAAATGGTGGCCAGTCTCTAGCCACATATATAAACAGTGATTAGATGGAACAGCAATGTCCATTTTGGCCACTGTATTGAAGATGGTGGGGCAACATTGCAGCTTCCACAAACTAGTGCCCAGTCTTATATATTTTAAATGGATTCATTATAAATTTATGAAATTGAGTTTGTTGGAAGAAGTAATTAAACGCTAATCAATGTATATTTGTGAGTGTGTTTAACGTGATTTTGTGATTGAATGAGCCACTCCCCTCCCAACATTTCCCAGCAGTAAAAAAACAAACCTCAAGTGGTTTTATGTGTTTTTACTGATGCTGCACATTAATTAAAAATTAAGACTGCCAAGCAAACATAGGTAGGTAGGCCACATCGATCAAACATTGTCTTCATCCCTTGAGCGAAGTCTTGACACATGTTGACAGCATCTTTTGTGATCACTTGAGTTATTATTGGAGATGACAATCTGAACAATAGCCACACTTTTATATGGCCTGTGCTTTTTAAAATGCCATCGCTGCTCTGCTTTTGTCTGAGAGGTTAAAGTTTTGTTACATACATTATTTGAGTTGAGGGACACTCTTTTGTCATAATTTGTCAATAGATCAACCTGCATTTCAACAGAAGCAGAGCTTCAAGTTTGGAACCAGAATATTTTAGAATTTTTCCTAAGCTGAGGTATATACTATTTATTATTTTTTTAAATAACTCTAACATTTCTTATCTATTCCTTCTAGGTGAGTGACTTTACCTGGTCCCATGATGGGACCCAGGCTCTTATCTCCTATCGGGATGGCTTCGTCCTGGTGGGCTCTGTCAGTGGGCAAAGACACTGGTCCTCTGAGATCAACCTGGAAAGCCACATTACCTGTGGTATCTGGACCCCAGATGATCAGCAGGTAGCACACACTCTATACAGATTTTGAACATAGGATATGTTCACCTGGCACTTTTCCGGTCTGTTAATGCAAGTAGAAGTAGAAATGTTAGGTTGCCATTTGCCACTTTGAGTATGTAGACACAAACCCTGAGAGCTGAATCTGTGAGTGACAGCAAGCTTCCACTGTCTTGAATGTGTTGTTGTCTTTGTAAGCCTATATTTTTGCTTTCATGCCGTTAAACTGTCAGCACAGGTTGGGTGTCAGCAGACTTTCAGTCCGTGTATGTGTAACTGTCCTTGTTTATCACCTTCAACCCATTTATGTCCATTTCTCTTGTTTTTCTTTCTTGCTGTTGTCTCATTTTTCTCTCCTCTTTCAAGTGTGAGTCTTTGTTCTTGTGACAGTGTCCACATTAATATTGTTTTTTGCACTTGCGCCAGGTGTTGTTTGGTACTGCAGATGGACAGGTGATAGTGATGGACTGCCACGGGCGCATGCTGGCCCATATACTGCTGCATGAGTCCGACGGTATTGTCAGCATGTCCTGGAACTACCCCAGCTTCCTGGTAGAGGACAGCAGTGAGAGCGACACAGATTCTGATGACTACCCCCCACCACAAGGTATTCTACTCAAAACTTCTTCTTCTACTTTCTGATCAAGAAACATGGCATTAAAACCAAATGTACCTGGTTAATTTCCTGCCTGATTCTCTCTGTGACACATCACATCTTTCAAAGAATAATAAACCTTTGTTTCGTCACACTATTTGTCTCAAAATTTAATTAATTGAGTAGAAGTACCTCTTCTTGCTTTGCCTCAACAAGAAGATCTCTCTAGGGAGATATCTTACTCAGCTATGCAAGTTATCATTGCTAGCAGTCTTTAAACATGGTTTGCAAGACAAGTTTATCTAAAGCAAGAACCAACACCTAAAAAGGAGCAATGAGTCTCCAAGACCCAACATTCAGTATTGGTTGAACCATTGCTTGGAGAAATGTTCAGTTTGGAAACTGGCAGAAAGGCAAGGATGACAGCCAGGTCGAAATCCATTTCAGCAGGACACAGCAGGGCCACAGGTAGAATAAGCCTTCAGGTCCAGCAGTAAACCATCACTTATGCAAACTAGAGCCCACTAAAGTAAAGCTCTTACTTTATGATAGGTTTGTTCATATGAGGGTGAGCTAGGGATCTTACATACTCTGTATAAATGACCAATAAACACACTTAGATGTCACCCATTGGTTGGTTGAGTCCTCTGTTATGAAACCTCAAGCTTCATAATGGGACTCAAAATTTTTCTTTTTTTTTAATTCAAGTGTTTATTAAAGTCATACAAAGAACAAAAACGAAATACACAGTGTTTAAGGGCATCTTTTGTCCTTAGACTCATATATACTGTAGTCTGAATGACCGCCATCACATCAAAAACATTTTTTCTACATATAAGTATAGATTCACATATAAGGGTAAAATTAAAAAACAAACAAACAAACATTAAAAAAAAAACACAAAACAAAGAAACATACGCATAAACAGGGACTCAAAAGTTTTCAAGGAAAATCTGGATCTGACTGACAAGCCGAGGGACGCTGCATGCTCAGACTGTCAAACAATGGGCCCACCCTAAAGGTTATTCTGCTTTGTCCTTGTTTTGTGCTCCAGTTGGGACTATAATTGACTGAACCCCATGCTGAATAAATGGTGACCCCATGTTTACTAGGGATCAGAATTGAGAACCGGTTCCCGGGAGAACTGAGAATCAATAAGATTCTCTGTAAGAGAATCAGTAATGAATCGAATCGATAATTGATATCGATAATGGAATGAACTGACATCACTTTCCAGAAGCTATGTTTTATATACAGTCTGTGCTTCGGATACCAAAAGTGGACCACTTCTCCAAAACCCCTGTAGTTCTGTTCATATAAAAACAGACAGATTTCTGCACCTGCATCTCCAAAACAAGTGAAACTGATGGTTTAATATATCCTTGTTGCAGTGCACAGCTTGACATTGCTTGACAAATGGCAGTAATTTTGCCAGTGGCACTGATTGGCTAATCATTAGCCTTCCTGTTGCGTACATTGGACTGATTGCCTTTTAATCAAGAAACCGCCACTTCACGTCACCAAGCCAGACAAATCAGTCAACTGTGGAGTCAACAAATTCAAATGTCTGGAAGTGGCCAGGTCACAAGCACTTCTGCAACCCATGCTTCAGTCTTGTCTCCTCAAATGGTCCTCTGTGACCCAAAGTAGCTTTAAAAAATAGTTCTTGGCTTTTCTCAACATGTAAACGTGTGTTCAGTAAAAACATTTAAACTACAGCTGTATGCTGCTGGTCCAGTGTAAGCTGTTTAACAAAGCATAAGAAGCACAAGCCAACTAATAAACAGTTCTCCACTGGGACAGAAAATATCTAGTGCACTGGGATGCAAGCTGTCTGTCAAGGGAATTGTTGCATCTGGTCAGCCTCCTCTCCTGCTGATTTCCGTGTGCACACCAGCCAGTCTAACAAACTGAAGAGAAAAAGAGGCAAAAGAAACAAAACAGGAACCAATAAAAATTAGCTTAATTAGTCCCAGTTGCTAGGGATATATTGGCGAGGGTCTATCTTCCTCCCACTGGTCTATTTTATTTTTATTTTTTTCCTCCTCCTTTCACCACAGGCCAGGCTGAAAACTGCTTACCTAAGCTGGAACACCGATTAGGCTCTAACTCACTAATTAAACGGTTCAATAGGAATTGATTGGCCCCAGTAGAAATTATCTCTCAAGTCAACAACCTGAGTGACGCACAAGGCTTGTCAAATCTTTGTCATGATACATGATGATAACCCATTATCATTGCACAGCACAGCACACTGCAGTTACAGCCCCATTTTGTATCTGATTTAAAGCAACACCTATTTAAAATCCTTTCTGTGGGGATGTAGCAACAACAAAGCAGAAGTGGACATTTTATTTATGGTAGTATTTGGGTCATTGCAGGTTTACATTAAAGTACGGAGTCAAGGATATTTCAATGGAAGATGTATGGGTGCTCTCTGAAGGTGTGTTATTTATAGTAACGTTAAAAATCAGAATATACTCCTGAACAGTGTCCCTAAATGTCAGATGATTCAAACTGAAGTACCTTACAGTTTTTTTTTTTTTGGTTTTTTTTAGCTAGTTAGTTCTGTCATTTAATGTTTTGTTTCAGTCGTTCTTGTACTTGTTTTTGATGTGAGGCTAAAATTCTAGTAGTGGATAGAAAGTTGGTTAAAGGAAAGCTGTTGTGTTGTATTATTGGAAGCTACTGAGAGCACAGACTTGTATATTTTTCACACCAGTTCCCCACTGATGAACACAAATTAACATTCTTTTAAAGACCGATGTACAGACTTTAGTGGCATCTAGTGGTGAGGTCAAAGCTAACAGCTAACACTTTCCAAATCTATCGCGGCCACACCATCCACAACCATTGTTTGGGCTTTCTTTTCTGGCTGACTCTGAAGCTCAATGGGCTCCATGGAAGAGGGCACACTCTTTAGATAGAAAATGCTTATTGTAAGCTACAAACACATTATTTATACTTTTAGGCAAATACGTACAAATGATAAAAGAAGTGTGGTTCTCCTAAACATGTGTCTATTAAATCTAAAAAACATTGCGATTGATAGTTCTGATGAACAGAACAGCTGTTCACAATGCCTGGCTAATATGTTTGTGTTTTGTTTTTCTTCATTTATTCCTAGTGCACAGCCAGAAACCGCTGCTGACAGTCAGCTTCACCTCTGGAGACATCAATCTGATGAACAGCTATGACGACCTCTCTCCCATCCTCATCCACACTGCTCTGAAAGGTGTGTGTGTGTTTGTTATTAATTTTGTTAAGTTACCAGTTCTCTAGCTGCTTTGTCCTTTGCTCGCTTCATTGTGTCCTTCATTCACTTGTGTTAATTCCTTTTTAAAATGATATAAAAATGTGTAAAATGATGTTACTCTTCATAAACGTATGTGTGCTACTTTGCTCTGTGTTGCAGATGTGGTGGTCCAGTGGTGCTCACAGGGGGATCTACTAGCAGTGGCAGGGATGGAGAGGACCCTCCTTCCCACTGACACCTCTTGTCCTCCACCCAGCAGGAACGCCATTGTCAAGTTCTACAATGTTCAAGGCGAACACATCTACACACTGGATACACCAGCACAGGTGATCTATGAGTGTCAAAAATAGTTGTTCTTATATTTAGTAATGCAGGTTGTGGTTTGAGTCGCCCTTCAGTTTGCAGAAGGGAGGACTACCATGACCAACTATAGTTTAAGTGAGTCAGTGAGCTGGGAGTAGGAACAATATGAGATGGGAGGGCCGGGGCTACTTAATTAGCTGATAGTAATGACACTAGATACTACAGGGTTTGTACGGGTGCTTGAAATCCTTGAAAATGCTATTTTAATGTTATTTTTTCAAGGTTTGGAAGGTGCTTGAATTTCAGATGTGGTGCTTAAAAGTGCTTGAAACTGTATTCATTCACCACAAATAACTATCTGACCGAATAGTTTTCTAATCAGATAGAGAAATAAAATGAGTCGCAAAGTCTAAAAGCAAAATTTCTCCGCCTGGCCTGCCTACGACCTCTGCATGTCAGTGTGTTTCAATGTGTGACCCCGCCCCTCCCCTGGACAGTCGGGGATGAGTGCACTAACATGCCTGGAGATTGTCGTTTTCATCAAACACTCATTAGAATGCCAATGGCGGAGTTTGCGCTCTCGAGTCACATGATAGGTGAGTCCTAGTAAATAATTTTCGAGAATGTGTACATAACACGTGCAAATTTTTAAAACTATTATTATTATTATTTTGTGCTGGAAAAGCTTGAAAATTGACCTTGGAAGTGCTTAAAAAGTGCTTGAATTTGACCCTGAAAAATGCGTATGAACCCTGATAATACTTTTTCCAGGATCACGATGCTTTTTCAAATTCTTCATTCCATATTAAGTGTTGACTCTAACAAAAATCGTCTCGGTTTCAATTTCTGGGAACTGTGAAGTTAACTTGACTCGTGAAATAAATGTGAAAGTAGGGGGATGATGAAATGAACATACTATACATGAAAATGTATCTTTTTTTAAAAACATAGATGTTAATCATTGATGTATACATGACAATGTTCGTTTTGGAGATTGGCTCACCTGTTAAGGACGTCAGAGGGTACATACATACATTTTGATTATTATAGTAAGATTTTCAGATTAAAGATTTTCATTTATTTTATTTTACACGAATGATCAGCCTGCATGACAGACTTCGGTAAACATTCACAAATAATTTACTTTTGTTTTCGGTTTTTATTGAATGACATCACTGTTCTCAGGAATCACTCTGAGGATTTCACTCCAGCAAAGATGTGAAATTTGCAAAGAAGTTTTTTGCAGTAATGACATCATTTGATTTACATAAGCCTTGTGAAAGCATAGTATTCATTCTCCGATGTGTCTTCCCCTTCACACTGCAGCGCCCCATCACTACGCTCTGCTGGGGTCACCGGGACTCTCGTCTGTTCTTGGCATCGGGCCCAGCGCTCTACGTCGTGCGAGTTGAGCATCGCGTCGCCACACTGCAGCTGCTGTGCCAGCAGGGCATTGCCACAGCGGTAAAGGAGGAAAAAGACGTTGCCAAGCTCACCATGCCTTCCCGGCTCTGTTCTTATGTCACTGCCGCTTTTGTTCCCACCATCAAGGTAACACAGGCCAGGAGGGGTTTATTTCAATTAAAACCATAAAACACCATGTGAACAGATTTAATGGTGGTTTGGGAAGAGCTGTAATTAGCATAAAAGTTTTTAAACTTTAATATACTTTACATTTCCAGCCTCCCATCCCAGATCCCAACAACATGAGAGATTTTGTGAGCTATCCGACAGCTGGAAACGAGCGCCTGCACTGCACCATGAAGCGTACGGAGGATAACCCTGAAGTGGGAGGGCCTTGCTACACTCTGTATCTGGAGTACCTAGGAGGTCTGGTCCCTATCCTCAAGGGCCGAAGAATAAGCAAACTTCGGCCTGAGTTTGTCATTATGGATCCCAAGACAGACGGCAAAACAGGTGGGATTATTTTTTTTCATACCAGTAACTTAAAAAGAATCATTTTCCGAAGACCTGAAATGTTTGTTAGCTTCTAAATGCAATAACTACATTTTTATGGTTCTAAAATAAAGAATACAGTAAGATCGTAGAGATAAGAACTAAAACTGTATCTTTGATTCTGAAATTCAAGTAGAACTGCAAAAGATAAACCCCGACACAGTTCTGACATTGTCCAGTAGTTTTCCAGACGTTCTTACTTTGCGAGTTTTAGTCACATAGGGCAGACTGGACCCATGTTAATTAAAAGCTGCTTAATGGGGCCTCTTATGGTCCCTGGGTTGCTCATAAATCAACCCTCTCTCTCCCCACGCAGTGATAAATGAAGCCAGCCATGAAATGGTTCCAGACCATTCACACTTTTATGTTCATCAAATAAATTAGTTTGACCTAAACTGGAGCAGCAGCTGTGCTTTGCAGACTCCTTGTGACTGTGGAAGAGGAGACAAAGTGAGAACGACTGAAGAAATGAATGTTTATGTTTAGCAATGTTTATTTGTAGAAATGGTAGAAAAGTGCTTTGAAATGATGATAATGATGGTGATGTTGTGGCAAAGCTGTGACAATTCTTGCCTCAAGTAGATTTCAAAATGCCTCCTGCAGTTTCAACATACCTAGAAAGAATACCAAAAGGCATTCATATTTTATCATTCTTCATTCAGCCCATCTGAAAAAGCAGCATTACTAACAGTTTAGCAGTGACTTAACTGAGAATGACACGTTGTTTTTGGTTGTATTGATCTGCACATTTCATCAAAAGTAACATCTTAAGTGTCATTTTCATATTTTGTATCCACAGATGAGATATACAGCAACAGTCTGATATCAGCCATGATTGACAGCTGTAACTGTTCAGACTCCAGCGACATTGAGCTGAGTGATGACTGGGTTGGCAAGAAATCGCCAAAGATATCCAGGGGTAGCAAGTCCCCCAAACTTCCCAGGTAACTAAACTCCGGCTTTGTGTGTCCAGGAGCATGTTGCATCGAGCCACTTTGTCTCTTCTGTTTGACACTTGGATCTTTTCAGTGATTTAAGTGAAGCAGACAAGAGAAGATTAGTTCTCTGCAGGTTTTCAGTTTTACATAAGCAGGAATCAAGTGATCACTGGCATGCTGAAGAGTTTGATACAAGAAGCATTTATATGACAGTGAATACATTTCAGAAACATGTAAATGGCCATATTAATTCTGTTTAAGATTTTGTGGCATTGAAGCTAATTTTTTTCTGAGTTTTTTTGTTTTAACTGTTAAATTTTATTTGAGTGCTCCTTTTCTTTGCTGTTTGCTTTTTTGGTTCTCTGCATGCCTAAACCTTCTTCTTTTTTTATTTGCCACCTTCTCTGTAGAGACTTAGTTTGTCCCTTTACCAACAGGATCAACATTGATCCCAGAAAATCTCCCAAACTCTCCCGCGCTACGCAGGAGATCTCCAGGTCACCTCGGTTACCCATACGTAAACCCTCGATTGGGTCTCCCAGTCTAACACGGAGGGAATTTCCTCTAGATGACATCACTCAGGTAAACATCAGGTTATTGTAGCTGAGTGAGAAGCTGGTGAGGGATCACGTGCTGCCTGTGTGTGCAGTGAAGCACAACACATGGATTTTTACATAAAATGTATTGTTGTAAATTTCTGAATGTTTCTAATATATTTATAGAAAAATGCATCGTTTTTTGTCTTGCAGCAAAATTACCTTGCTCAGGTTACATCCAATATTTGGGGAACAAAGTTCAAGATAGTGGGACTGGCTACTTTTTTACCCACCAATCTCGGTGCAGGTAACAAATCAACATGTGTTGGATAATTAAACATTAATTCCAGTTAAGTCTAATTTGTCTGTTGTAAGTTTTCTTTTCCTAATTTACATTTTTATTGTGTCCTTAGTTATCTACAAGACAAGCCTCCTCCATCTGCAGCCCAGACAGATGACCATCTACCTGCCAGAGGTGCGGAAAATCTCCATGGACTACATCAACCTCCCTGTCTTCAGCCCCAATGTTTTTAGCGAGGATGAAGATGACCTGCCTGTTTCAGGCCCTGCTGGCGGTGCTGATGACAACCCACCCTGCACTGTCAACATCCCTATTGCCCCCATCCATAGTCCAGCCCAGGCCATGTCCCCTGCCCAAAGCATTGGTTTGGTCCAGTCACTCCTAGCCAATCAGAATGTTCAGTTGGATGTCCTAACCAATTCCACGGCAACCTCTACTGGAGGGGCTGCTGGTGGGTCAGACCAAAGCCAGGACACCATCTTGACAGCCCAGTACACAGTACCGACCAGGTACTCGAGTCCTGGTCAGGTCATATTTGGGGGACTGGAAGTAGGTCGCCTAGTGGTTGGACCGCCACCTTCTCATCATCCTTCACAACAACAACAACAACAACAGCAACAACAGCCAAGTCAACATCATCAACAGCAACAACAACAGTCACTTCAACACCACCACCAACAAATTCAGCACCATCAACAGCAACTCCAACAGCAGCAGCAGCAGATGCTCCAGCACCAACACTTACAACAACAGCAGCAGCACATTCAGCAGCAGCTCCAACACATACAGCAGCAGCAGCACCACCAGCAGCAGCAGCTCCAGCAGCACATACATCTACAGCAACAGCAACAACTTCAGCAGCAACTGCAGCAACAGCAGCAAATGCACCATCAGCTGCAGGCACAGCAGCAGCAGCAACAACAGCAGCAGCAGCAGCAACAACAGCACCATCAGCTTCAGCAGCTTCAAATTCAAATCCCAGTTTCCTCGATGTCTTCAGGACAGCCTTCGGGTGCAGCTCTGCACCAGCTACAACCAGGGGCTTTGCATATCCAGATTCCTCATCAGTCTGCTGATTTTGTGGTTGAGAGAGCAGTAGGGGGCGAGCACGAACACTTACTGAAGATCAAAACTACTCGGTCACCTCCACAGCTGGCTGAGGGTGACACGGTGGTGTTCAGTGCCCCTCTAGAGCTAAGCAAGATGAACCCCCCACCCCCCTACCCTGGGACAGTGGCTGCTGCTGTGGCTGCTGCAGCTGCTGCTGCTGCCTCAGCATCAGCTTCCGCTGCATCTTCCAGTGCTGCGTCTGGATTAGGAGGGGGCGCCAGTGGAACTCCTCCCCCTGGAGACCTTTGCATGAAGAAGGGCGAGTTTCCACTTCATCCTTCAGGCCAGCAACAAGCGCAGTATCCAACACCGCTGGGCTATGAGAGGATAACGACATTTGACAGCAGTGGGAATGTGGAAGAAGTATGTCGTCCTCGAACACGCCTGGTCTGCAATCAGAATGTCTACACGCTTCAAGGACCTGGCAGCTCCGCCACTCTCAGGGTAACCTCGTCTTCATCCTCCTCCTCAGCTGACAAGAAGCTGCAGCTGCCCTACACCTCTGCTACCCTCAACAGACTCACTGCACCTCGCTATTCTATACCCAGTGGAGACCCGCCTCCTTACCCTGATTCAGCCAATCAGAACAGCTCTGCTGGCAGGAATCCCGGACAGAGGCTTGACAGCAGTTTGATCCACGCCACCCTCAGGAGGAACAGCCGAGAGGCAGCACTCAAAGTTTCCCAGATGCTGGAACCACCTAGACCACTCCCTCCCAAGGCGAAAAACAGTACTGCATTAGCAGCCTCGTTCCAGCAGAGGGTGCCAACAGCCTTATACACCTGTAGTCAGTGTAGCAGTGGATCTGGTGTTGGAGGCACTGCCCCAGGGAGTGCTAATGGAATAGCGGGAGGAACTATTATCAGACAAGATTTTCCTCCAGGGAACGGAGCACCGCACAGCACAGTCATTGTTCATTCAAACAGTGCTACTACTCTGGCCTCCCAGTCCTCTTATAATCTGATGAGTTCACTTGAAGCGTCTGGAGCTGCAGCAGGGGTAAGCAGCAGAGACAGGGCTGATTACGTTAATTCAGCATTCACAGAGGATGAGACACTGAACCAATCATTGAGGCATCTGGCACTAGGAGGAAGTGATGCATCAGGGCTGGTGGTCAAGCGCCCACCTCCCTATCAGTGGGATCCAGCATCCACAGAGGAGGTGTGGGTTCCTCAGGAACGGACAGCGACTTTAAACTCCACTGCCCCCCCTGTACCACACAAACCACCTCCCCTTATTCTTAGCCCAGCTCAGCACTTGGATGTAACCAGGCTGCCTTTTGTCCTTTCTCCAAAGTCCCCCACAAGTCCCAGTGCTGCATCATTCCAAGCTGCTGCTGCTACTGCTGCAGCTACAGGCTACCAGATCTCACTCCAGTACCCCCCAGCAACTGCCTATTCTGGAGCTCAGCTCCAACCCATCCCAGGTTCTCCACGCCCCTGCGCCTCACCAAAGGAGGTGGTGGCACCTTTGCCCTTTTCACAACAAGATGCAACCCTAGTGTTACCACCAGGTTATTCTGCAAATCTGGCCAACCTAGCCTGCTGCCCCCTCCCACCTATGTACCCAGGAGGAAGTGCTTGTGCTGGGCTTCCCATTCCTCCCATTGCCCTCCACACACCCTGGGGTACTTACAATTCTTGCCCACCTATGCCCAGTCCTGCAGTGCCACTACCACCCAAAGCCTCCCACCTGGCAGTAGACAAAAATGTTCTCTCACCACCACCTCCTCCGCCACCACCACCTCCGCCACCACCAGCAGAGCTGCAGAGCCATGGGGGATTACAAGAGGCCATGGCAGAGGCTGGGGAGAGTTTTCAGGAGGTGCTCTCCCTGACTGAGAGCCCTGTACCGCAGCGATCGGAGAAGTTCAGTAAGAAGAACCGCAAGCGGGTGGACGGTCGGGCTGAGGAGGCTAATGTGCCGCCACTGGCCGAAGGGAGCAAATCCAAAAAAGAGGGCAGAGCTCTGGGTGATTTCAATTCTCTCATTTCCAGTCCACGGCTGGGAGGAAGAGACAAGAAGAAGATCAAGGGACAGAAAGAGCAACAGTTGAAGGCTAAGAAGCTGAGTAAAGCCACTGCCAATAGTGAGTTCCAAGATAGTTCAGAAAGTGAGCCAGAGCTATTTATCAGCGGGGACGAGCTGCTCAATCAGTGCCAGAGCAGTAAAAAGGGTTGGAAGAGTAAGAGGAACCTGAGGGCTGCCAGTGAGCTGGATGAGATCAAGTGTCGAAAAGCCAATGAGAAGGAGGATAGAGGGCTTGGCAGTCAGGGCTTTGTGTATGTCATGGCCAACAAGCAGCCACTGTGGAATGAAGCCACGCAGGTCTATCAGCTGGACTTCGGTGGCCGTGTCACCCAGGAGTCCGCCAAGAACTTTCAGATTGAACTGGAGGGGAGACAGGTGAGACTTTTCTTATATAACTTGCAGTATGTCATCATACAGAAATAATAAGTACACACATTCAACATTTATTGATTTAGAGCATTTCTCCAACAGGTTTTGTAATGATTGAACCTTTTTTTCCCTTCAACCTGCGTGAACTTTTTTTGTTTGTTTGTTTTGTTTTTCCCGTGTAGGTGATGCAGTTTGGCAGAATTGATGGCAATGCCTACATCCTGGACTTCCAATATCCCTTCTCTGCTGTGCAGGCCTTTGCAGTAGCTTTGGCCAATGTTACTCAACGCCTCAAATGAGATGTCGCCTCCCCATTTACCCTGAGTTGTGGGCTTTAGATGCAGTCTGTTGAAGGGGGTACAGCTGTTTCATTTGAGAATCATAAACTCTTGGATTGGATTCTGGAGACGAGGACTGAAATAAGCCCTGGCCACTGAGAGAAATACAATCACGCTGCACTACACAATGCTGCCACTAGTGTTGGTGCAAAAGCATCGATTGCATTTATGAAGGATGCCGTCAGACCTGCTCCGTTCTGCAGTTGCCGGCACCCTGCGGTGCATGTAGGGCCAAAGAGCTGAGCTTTGGTAAATCATCATGCAAATAAATGCTGCTTTAGCTAGGAGAAGCTTATAGATGTGATAACCAATTGGTTAAGAGAGAGAGAGAGAGGAATTGTTAAGGTGCAGTTTTCAAAAGAAGCAGCAGTAATACTTGAAAAACACACTCTGGAGATCAAACTTGTTATCCCTAGAGCGCACAGGTACTACTGGGCACTGAAATCCATTGCTGTACAAACCTTTAGTGAAACAGTTACCACTTTATTATACTGCTTTTGCTTTTAGGATTTTCTTAAAAGACTAAACACAGTCGAGGGTAGGAGGGTCTTTTTTGTTTTCGCTCTCTGCCCTTTCCTTTTGTTACTGTTGCAGCCTGTCTGGGCTGGAAATGAGGTTTAGATATATGCATTATTTTGGAACACTACTAAGAGTTCAGGCTTTTCACTGTTGTGAAAGGTGGGCCACTGTTACAATCTCTGGAAGGTAAAGAACTGCAGTCCACGTGTTGTTTTGAAGGAAGAAGAAATGTTACTCTAATTTATATGTACATGTTGTTTATCGATTCAGATATAAATCTTAACATTATTGTCATTGTGTTACATAATCCTCACACAGCTTTCTTACCTGATTTATTTGGGAGACTGAGTTTGAATATTACTGTGTAGTCAGGAGAATTCAGGTCATAGCAGTGTACAGACGTATCCTGTACTATCCTGTACTGGTGACATGGGCGCCAAAGAAGTGGCCAAGGCCGAGACTGAACAATTTAAGCTCTGGCATGAAGTGATTTGTCACCTGATGTCACTTCTGTGAAGTGAGTATGTAGTTGTTGTTGTTGTTGTTCTTTTGTTCTTTTGGGGGGTGGGGGGGCGCTGTCTCTTCTCTTAAAGACCACACTAAACATGCTAGTAAGGTACATGAAATATTTTTGTATATTTCACTTATGCCATTTCATACTCTTTTCAGAACTCATGTAAATACATATCAGTCAAATGTACAATGTTGTAAAGAGACTTAGGTGGCAGATTTCTGTTTACACTTGTCTCCACTGTGCGTAAGTGTAATTCCACATGTGGAGGAGAGCTGTAGTACTGTTTTAACTAAACAGCCAGGACCATAGAGAGCAGTTAAGTTGATCTTACCGTCACTGAAACTCTAAAGTCGGGTCTCCGACGAAGAATGAAGCTACGAGATCTGCCCGTTCAGTAAGCTGACTTTGAAATCTGAAAAGCTGTTTTGTTTCGGGGTTTTTGTTGTTGTTGTTGCTGCTGTTTGAGGCAGGAAAGCCTTTGTTTGTGTTCAGCTAAGGACAAAGAGCGAGGCCAGCTGGAAGAACTGTGGGCAGCAGTAAATTATTCATTCACGGTGCAAATATGTGCATTAGATGACAGCCAAAAATCACAGAGCAAAACAGGAATGTTGAGTGCTCAATAAAATTGGGAAGGTGTGATGGCGTACCACCTCAAATATTTGTGCCAAAATATAGACTTCTGAAAATCTCAAGCTGAAACAAACTTCTTTACTTTGGACCAGCTCTGCTTGGTCTCTGATTTGATGAGATTATTAGATTTTTTATTTTATTTTATTTTATTTTATTTTATTTTTTCATATTTAAAAAAGAAAAAAAAACATAACAAGCATGTCTGTTGGGGAGTGGGTTGTAGAGATGTGGACTGAGGAGAAAAATAAATGGTCTCCTGATCTTGAAAATGAGCATGTCGTAAAGAAAACTTTTTTTTTTGTTAGTTGTGCAATATTTTCTTTAACAAAAAAAACTTTGTCATTTCTTCTGACCACAGTTTGTTACCTTTTTACTTTAGCATCTCAGTTGCTGGTCTGTACATTTTTATTTATGAGATTGTTCCTCAATGTAGATCAAGTATACATACTGTATATTGTGAAGTTTTGTTTTTTTTCCCCGAAGATTTCTTTGTGTTGGGGGGGGCGGGAGTTTGTTACAAGTATAGACCAAGTTATGAGATTGAAATGCGGGGATTGGGTTTGAGGGATGGGAACAGGTGACTTTTTGATGTTTTTGTGAAGTTTGCATTGGTGGAAAAGATGTGAATGAGTAAGTGCCCGGTTTATTGTAGTTTGTAGACTAGTTATGTAGAGTGTAAATGTCAAGTCATGGTGTGTCTGTATTCAGCTGTGCAGTCTACCAGCCCCATTAGTGTTAAATCTGTCCTCTTCAACCATGTGTGGTCATGACTTCCTGCACATACACACTCATTCATCGTTCACAGGAGTTCACAAGTGTAAGCCACTGAGTTCACGTTCAGCGATGCTAATGGACTTGGTTAAGGGTTCACTTTAAACTGATGATGACCT
Organism: Oreochromis niloticus; assembly: GCF_001858045.2. Classification (NCBI taxonomy): domain Eukaryota; kingdom Metazoa; phylum Chordata; class Actinopteri; order Cichliformes; family Cichlidae; genus Oreochromis; species Oreochromis niloticus. The sequence continues at coordinate 11,793,096 of NC_031980.2, read as the reverse complement.
GTTGTAGATATTGTAGGATTTGGCTTTTCTCTAGAAAAGATCTGTGCTTTGTATTTGTAGCTGTAGACTTAAATGACAAAAAAAAAAAAAAAAAACTTGGGAAAAAAACTCTGAGTCTGACTTGGTGACTGAACGTTTATAGTGAATGGATAGTAAGGCATGCCATGTAAATTATTTTATAATTGTATATGTCACGCATCTTTTGAATAAAATGTCATTGTTTCAGAAAAACATTGGTTTTGTCTTAAATATACATAAATATACTGAAAAGCTCCAAGGAGCCAGACTTTCTTGTCATTTTCTGTTCTCTTGAGCAATAGTCCTCCAGATTTTCTGAAGGTTTCCAAAGAACTATTAGCCTGAAACCTCATATATCATAGGAGGGTATGTCCTCAAAATATTTAAGGAAGCTGAAGAAGTGGGTGGCCTAAAAACACTCTACAGTAGATGAACGGTATCTGAAAGTCGTGTCCTTACAAGATGGGAAAGAAAATCCAGGACCTGAGCTGGCAGCTGACTCTTCAGTTGATCCATCAGTTCACTGAAGCCACATTAGAAATGGTCTCAATGAAAAGGTGACTATCAAGAAGCCATACTTAAGAAATTAAAACATGGAGAAAAAGCTGCAGTGTACCAAATTAAACAAGAACTGGACTGCTAATCAGTGGCATTGTGTATTATGAAGTGATGAATCCAAATGGTTTTGTTGAAATTATCATTATGTGCAGAAGAGTTCACAAAAAGGGTATAACAGTGAGTGTCCACAGCCTTCCATAAAACACGTTGGTGTCATGGTGTGAGGGTGCATTTCAGTTAGTGGTGTAGAAGATCTTGTCAAACTTGATGAAATTATGAACACAGAAAAGTACCACCAGATTTTTTTTACTATGACAGTGTATCCAAACAATGCAGTATAAGTACCCTTGGACAGAGAGAGAGAGAAAAAAAAACAGCAACCTGACCCCAGACCTCAACATTGAATACTGAGGCAGTGTGACATCACCTTGACAAAGAATGGAACAAAAGGCACCCAACATTCAAAGAAGAGCTTTGAATGTCCTCCAAGAAGGCCAAAGAGTACTTAAAGAAATGACAAGAAAGTAGACTTTATAGTGTTGTGTTGAAGAATAAAGGTGGTCATATCAAATATTGATTTTGAATTCTGTCGTGAATTTCCATGTATGGTTGTACATTGCTGCACTTATTTCCCATTTATCATAAAAATCTGAAGAAACGAGGGGTGGACTTTTGCACACCACTGTATGCAAACGTCCACATGGTTGAAATCAGATCTAAGCAGCTGCTGAACCAGTTTACACAAGGTGGTTCTGTTATCTCAGACAGCAGACACTTTGAAAGTGGCGAGTGCGACACACCTGTACAGCCATCACTGATAGTACCAATTAATATGACTTTTACTGCTGAGAAAAGACAAAGAACATCGTAATTTTGACTCATTTAATACATGTACAGTCTGAGAGTTCTACGGAGATATGTATAAACCTCTGGACGTTCCCAAAGCACAGCTTCCTATAGCACAGAAAAAAAAGAACTTAATTCCTCTTATTAAAGGAGACTTTATCAAGATGTTAAAATATAAGAAAATGCCTTGAGTTTAATTGCACATTTCATTTACCGTAATTCATATTTATGAGAAAACACGTATAAAAATTCACAATTTACCTAATGTTTTGTTGTATTTAGATTTGTACGTGCAGTTTTTACCTCATTTGTTTTGTCATATAATACTTTTTTTGCATTTTACAGTTTTTAGAGTTTATTAAACTGTGTATGTGCTTAAATGGTTTGGCTGGTGTAATGCCAGTTTGTAGAATAAATTAAATTAGTTATTTTGTCTTTACGTTAGGGGAAAAAACCCCTATATTATCTATATATTTGAATCGACCTATTTTTCTGTGATTGCTCGCGCCTCCTGTCAATCAGTGTGACTCAGATTGCGCTAAGACTCTAAAATGTGTACTTGTTTACTAATTTATTGAATTTATGCAACCGTGGTCTCTGGGGGTTGTTAGAGCTAAAAGACGGCTCCACAGACACTCCACAGACCATTGTAGCTTCCTGTTAACAGCCTCTGTCCATGGTGCTGAACTCTGATCACGTGACTGTCCTCTACGTTTCCGCCCCCCTTCTTTTCTTGTTTTAACAGCCCTTTTCTTTTAAGCGACACAAACAAAACGGCTTGGGCTGCACTTTTAATTTACGCACGTAACAATACAGACAGGTGACTGCGCTGTTTACTGAGGCCCCCGGATTGTTTCCTCATCGCCATTTCGGGTGTGATAATAATAATATTAATAATGGACACCGACTACTCGTCCGGCCTGGAGAACCCTCTGTACAGCGAGCTCAAGTATTTCTGTAGGAAAATACGGGAGGCCTACAATGAGCTCAAAGAGGACCTGACACCTTATCGCGATGACCGCTTTTATAGGTAGGCGCCTCTAGCTTAAATATACACACATGTATGGTGGGTTTACTTTCAGTGTGTGTGTCTGCGTTTTAAATCAGAAATATCTTACATCTCTGTCGTGACGCCAGCCACCCATCTTTTTTTTCGTTGTTATATAAAATGTTATACAGAACCAGTGGTTTTCTAAACCATAATGCAGGAAAAATTCAAATAAATGGGGGAAACGGGAAAGGCGGCGAGTCCTTTGCGGACATACACTTAGAACACATATGTTAGCTAAATCCACAATTTAAACGCGGTACGATTTCTACCAAAGGCAACAAGTGCTACCCTGTAGAAATGTATTTCTTTAGATGTATTTTAATGTTGGTTAAAAGCCATATTTAATTGTACAAAACCAAATGGTTGGTTGTATGATTCGTGAGAGATAAAATTTTCATCACTCCGGTTGTTAGAAGTCAACGCTCGACATGCGATGTGTTCCCACTACGCCTGCGCGAAACTACAATCAGCCTTTACTTTAAAGATATTTAATCACACGCCTGAAATAAAATAAGGCTCTGTTACCATAGATTAAATATATCGATGTAATGTACAACACTAAATTATTTAGTGTATGTAACGCTTTGTATAGTGTTAAGGTACTAAACGTTAGTGAGCTGATAAAAAAAAGGAGGCAATGGCATGCTCCCAGAAGCCTCCTTTTCACGCCCCCTTTCCCCCCAGTCTGCTGCCGTCACGTAACTCCGCCCCTCCCATTCGATGACGTTGCATTCCAGTTGTCGTGGAGTGATGTTGATACGCGGATGTGGATTCACTGCGAAATTTTCACGGGTTTTCACGCCACCAACGTCGCTAACCGACAGAAATGGACATGTACGGGTAAGATTTGTCCAGTCGAGATCCTCGAAGTACTCCACTAGTACTTACAAGGACGAAAAGTAGCGTTAGAGGCACTGTGTAGCTCTGCTGGGATCAACCACTGCTAGCATGAAGTAGCATGGGAGCTAATCACTGTTGACATATCCGCCTCTGAAAATCCTGTGAGCTAACACAGTTAACCACTAAGCAAATACTCAGCACCAGGTTTCGTTCGTGCTACTTTCTTCGTGTGGATGTCTTACTTAGTGTGTGATAACCCCAGTGACTGTCTCCCCGTGACAGATTGGCTCCCATGCGGCTGTATACCCTATCTAAAAGACATTTTGTGCTAGTCTTCGTGGTCTTCCTGATGTGCTTCGGCCTCACAGTCTTCATAGGAGTTGCAGGTATGATGACAGTGATCATTCAAATGCAGATTTTGAAATAAACCAGCCATCACCTATCTTTTTCTGTTTGAGTTTAGGTTAGGTTTCTGGGATGTTGCACTGATTTAACAAGTGTTTTGTTTTTGTTTTGTAGGTCCAAGGATTATTGCTGAGCAGGAGCACAATGGTGACCAGTTCCTTGGAAAAAACGTTTCTGTTAAGGTGAGGCATTTGTTAGATAGAAGGATATGCATCGGCAGTTTTGCACTAAAACTATTGGAGGACCGTGGTTGAAAAGTCAAGGAAATGCCCTTCGCTTTGAATTTGATGTAAAATGTTGATAAGAGAGTCACTGCTTGGAGAATTAAACTTCTTTTACACAATGCTGAAACTTAAAGGTCCCAAAGATAGACTGCAAATATCTAGTTTTAGATATTTTCCCCAGTGTCTTTTTATTGTGCTATTTCATGCAGTCACGGACAACTTGGTGATTCGCTTAAATTGGAATTGTAAAGGGATAGGAGTAAATGGCTTATAAAGTGAAACGATTCATCCTCTCCACTCATAATTTCTCTTCTTGCTGCAGAGATGATCTTCTTAAGGCTTTGTAGACTGAAATCTGAATCTAATTAATGATAATTAATAATAATAAAGGCTGGTTAATGCAAACCAACTTATGGTCAATCTTGAATTCACTTTACTCTGTTAGCATAGATTATAATCTTTATTTGAAGAGCTCTTTAAAAATATATATCAGTGCAGCACCTTGATAAGAAGCACATTTTATTACATTATTAATGTTCATAGTTCAACTGTGTCTTTAACAGCATGTCGTTGAAGGTTCACAACTTATCAGCAGGTTTTAGGGGTTCAATATCTTGCCCAAGGATACTTTAGCGAAGCATGTTATTGTTATGCTTGTTTATAAAATTGTCATCGATTGGAGCAGTCTATTTTGTTTTATGTTGCTCTGAGAAAAGCATTCTCATTTGAGCGTCCCCTTTTGTGATATTTTTTAACCATTAAAGTTTGCTGATAATAATAATAATAATAATAAATGTATAAACAGATTGTGCCTTTCTTTATGTGTTTTCAGACTGGGCCCTTTAATCTAGTTTCTTCTCCCCTGACCACCTATAATCAGCAGCTGTGGCTCACATGTGTGATGCAGGCTGAAAACAGCAAAAGTAAGAGACCACAGATTGAGCTTTTTACAGTTTTGTGCTGGGGGTGGAGACAGCTTTCTCTTTTAGTTTAATATGCGTAACACCACCTAACACTACTGTTATTTGTGCTGGCAGTGAGAGATTTCAAGCAGCCATTTGAGATCAACGTTGAGTTGAAGGGAGTGATGCAAGATGCCAGCGTGATGCACATCAACAACGCGCGCGTGAAGTCACGGATGCTGCACTGCGCGGCTGCTGTAAGTATCGGTCAGCCTGCTCTCACAGCAGTGTGCGTGTCAGAGAAGACAATTTTAGATGCACATTTAAGAAGTAGTGCAGATGGTTATTGAGCATGTGTTGTTTTGCTTTTTTCCTTTTGTCTCACCTCACAGAATTGCGACGAGATCATTGTACTGCATCTGGGCTACCTGAACTACACCCAGTACCAGGTTGTGGTCACCTTCAAAGGCCTTGAAAATATCACATATGACATCAAGGTTAAGTTTGTGGTAAGTTAAAAAGACCTTAGGTTTTCTTTGGGGGGGGGGGGCGTTAAATTGCTCAAGGCCTCAAGTGACAACTCACATGCTTTTGAACTCCTCTCTCTCTTGCTCCCCTGTTTTTCCCTCCTCAGTGGAAAACATATAATTCCACCTTCTCACAAGTGGAAATTTGGTTCCGGTTTGTCTTTGTGGTGTTGACCTTCATGGTGACCGTAAGAACATGATTTTTTTTTTCCATTCAGTGTGATCTGCACATTCTGTCCTGTTATAGCACTTAAAACTGAAACCTTTTTCCAGATGGGATAACTAATGGTACTTTTTCCTGTTTGTGCCAGTGTATGTTTGCTCACTCACTGAGGAAATTTTCCATGAGAGACTGGGGGATAGAGCAGAAGTGGATGTCTATTCTTCTTCCTTTGTTGCTGCTCTACAATGGTACGTTTCTCTCCTCACTTGAGGACACATTTTACCTGTCACTTACACACCTGGAGCCGATTGCACCAGCTCAACAAACAAGATCTGGAGTTTCCCAGGGCTGTCTTTTGTCTTCTATTCTGTTCATACTTTTGACAGACAGCATTTCTAGGCGCGCCTAAGGGGAATGAGGGTATCGATTTCAGTGGTCTTGCATCTTATCTCTACTTTTTTGTGGATGATATGGTCCTGTTGGCTTCATTGTCTGACAACCTCCACCTTGCACCGGGGCAGTTTGTAGCAGGGATGAGAATGAGCACCTCCAAGTCTGAGGCTGTGGCTCTCAGCTAGATAGGGGTGGTGGGAGAGGAAATGAGAATTCTCAGAGTATTGTCTGGGCTCTTCCTTAGAGATAGGGTCAGGAGCTAAGTCATTTGAGAAGACTAGAAAGAGCGAAAGAAAGATTACATCTGGCCTGGGAAAGCCTTGCTTTCTTCCCTGAAGAGCTGTAGGAGTGGCTGGACAGAGGGTGTAAAGTGCCCCCTCTGGATAAGTGGGAGAAAATGGATATAACTAAATTAAAATGTTTCCACTTACAAACATTATATCTTAGTTGTAGAGACTAGTTGCCATTTATTTTTTTTATTTTATTTATGCATCATGTGTATTTAAAGTTGTAGAGAGCTGACCCTTACAAACAGGTGATATGAAGCGTGGTGAACACGTCACCTGACACATTACAGAAACATAAATGATCTAATAAGAACATTTGGGTAATAATTTCTATAAGAAAACATACACCTCTCTGTGTACACACTCAACAGTTTGTTTGTTTTCATTGTTCAGATCCTTTCTTCCCGCTGTCATTCCTGGTGAACAGCTGGTTTCCAGGGACCTTGGACACCTTCTTTCAGGCACTGTTCCTGTGTGCTCTGCTGCTCTTCTGGCTCTGTGTTTATCACGGCATCAGAGTCCAGGTGGGTACAGTATTAATCTGCAGCTTCAGTGATTTCCTTCCATTTTTAGTACATCAACATGAATCTTTTATCTTGGTGTTTTGCTTCTGCAGGGTGAGAGGAAATTTCTGACTTTCTACCTGCCTAAGCTGGTTATCGTTGGTCTTCTGTGGCTGTCAGCAGTTACTCTGGGCATATGGCAAACGTAAGCACGACCTCCAGATAGAACCCAGCTCTGTGAACTTGTGATTTATATGCGTACCGAACAAGCAGACTAAGCTTTACTCCATCTGAATTTTCAGGGTTAATGAACTCCAAGATCCCACCTATCAGTACAAAGTGGATATAGCGAACTTTCAGGTAAGACTGTTACCTTTAGCATTTCTTTAAACAGCTTCTTATAAAGTGAAAGCTGAAGAAATTTCTTATCCAGTGTGTAATGTTTTATCTGTAATTTGTCATTTAAAAGAAAGTTTATTCATTTTTGTTCATTTTAATTTGATTAATGTCCTTATGGATAGATATTACATAGAAATAGCTTCAGGTCTACTTTCATTTCCACCAGTGTGTGAATGTGAGAGTGAATGAATAGTGGAATTGTAAAGTGCTTTGAGCGTCTCGAAAAGCGCTATATAAATGCAATCCGTTATCATTATTATTATTATTATTCATTTATTTTGAGCTACATCACTATTAACTAAGCCCTTTGTTTGTTTGTTTTAAAGGGTATGAAAGTCTTCTTCCTGATTGTCGTCGCCCTCTACATCTTATACTTGATATTCCTGATTGTCAGAGCTTGTTCTGAACTTAAGAACATGCCTTACTCAGGTATCAGAGCACACCACAACTCTCAGTGTTCGATTGGACTTCAACTTTTAATGTAACAGTGTTAACCAGCTGTCTCTTCTTGATCACCAGATCTCCGGCTTAAGTTTTTGACAGCGCTGACATTTGTGGTTCTTATTATAAGGTATGTTCAACAAACAGCAAACTTTTTTTTTTTTTACGTTTTCACTATTTCTGTGTTTCTGATTAACCTGTCTTTCTCCCACAGCATGGCTATTCTCTACCTGAGGTTTGGTGCTAAGGCTCTTCAAGACAACTTTGTTGCTGAATTGTCCACCCATTACCAGAACTATATCCTTTGACTTGTATTCATTTGTGCTCCTTTGCATCACAACTTGGCATATTTATTGGTTCATGATTTGAAAAACATGCTGTATGTGTGTGTGAATGAGGCTTGTAGTAAAGAAAGTACCGTGAGTGTTCAAATAGCGCTATATAAGTACTAGTCCATTTGATCATCACTGTTCCTTAATTCAAAACATACCAGCTGAATTTTTGTCCTTCTATGGCCTGCTCAACTTTTACTTGTACACATTAGCATTTGTGTATTCTCCTTCGAAAAATGCACTTTATGGTGAGTTAGACAGAAGTTTCTTTATCGCTCATTTATACCAGCACGCTTTGCCAACATGCTTTTTTTAAATTAAAATTTTATGTTGAATTTCCCAGACTCCCAGTTGAAGGATAATCCAGCTTTCTCCATGCTAAATGACTCAGACGACGAAGTGATATATGGGTATGTGTTTTATCTACTCGCCTTTCAAATTCTTCCTTTTTAATTGTGCAGAGTAAACTCAGTGTAAACATACTAGACTCCCTGATTTTTTTTCTTGTTTTTTTCAGGAGTGATTATGAAGACATGCCTTTACAAAACGGGCGCGCGATCAAAGCAACTGCCAAGTACCAGGATGACAGTGACAGTGACTGAGGTATCTCTGACTGTGTCCACGTTGGAAACTCTTGTGCACATGTGCAAAACGCATGCACATGAATTTATGTACTCCAAGTGTACATAATTATATTTTTAAAACAGTTCATGTCTACTGAATGTACTGCTTTTGGATGGTGAGGTATGATGTAGCCACTCAGACTTTTTTTCTTAATTGAAAATAAGGGAAACAAACACTTTGTTTTATTCTATAAACTCCCTACCCTCACCTACCCATTGCCAGCCTTTTTTCTCAACTTGATGATTAAAATAATCAGGAAAAAGGACTCATATTAACCATGGATGTTTCTGTGAAATCATCATTTCTTCATAATTTCTTTCTTCTTTTTTTTTAAACACCTTGTATTAAACAACTGTTGTCTTTCTTGTGTTAATGCCATTCCTTTCCACTCTGGGAACAATGGGAAGTCACTTATCTGGTCAGAGCTGAGTGACATTTAAAGGTAATGCTGCATCCGCTGCACATGAGCTTCTTAAAGTAGATACAGTGTGGCTCGCTTGTCCTGACATAACGTTTAAACAGGGAGTCTGCTGACATTTGTTTGTCTTCAAGACGCTGAATACAGAGAGCCTTAAACTCGAGTGCAGGTACCACTCACTACTTCTATTTTTGGCAAAGCAGCTCTATGTAATTGCACTTTTCAAGAATTTCATTTATCTTGCCAAAAAAGTGATGACACTGTATTGTGTGACACATTGCATGTATTTTCTCACAGCAGTATAACGGACTACAGACCTATCATGTTAAATGTTTCTTTATCCCAGCATGTACGGTAGTTGTTGGGTTGTTTTGAAGCAAACTTTTTTTCCCCCAGCAGCTTTGCCCATATTTCCTTACAATGTGGGACACTGTGCCATTTTTTTCAGTTGCCTAAAGCTGGAGCTCAAGTTGACAAATCGGCCAAAACAAATGTATTTCTCTTCTCTATAAATATATATTTTAACCAAAATGGTGCCTTGTCTCTACATCACCCAGTTTTCTTCTAAATGGGACTGCAATCTTAAGAATTGTAAATGCTTCAAGATCAGTGTACATGTCTGATTCTTTCGGTGTAAGTGTAGCTTTTGTTAGTTTAAGGTGGTTAAACTGGGTTGTTTTTTGAAGTGTTTAAAAAATACCTGCAATATTTGTTGCTTCAAAAGATAAAGCTTGTACATGTAGCAGTATCATGTCATGTTGTGTAAATAAAACTATGTATGTACATAAGGCATATCATTTTTAATAAATCTCTCTTAACACACAAAATGAACATATCAAATCCCAAAACAAACAGCGGGAGTTCTCAAAAACGTGGACACAATCAGTGGGTTTGGTGATGTAGGTTCAGATGGCGAGCCCGAATACACTGACAATGCAGTACACAAACTTGTTCTCCCATCTCACTGTACAGCTTCCTGTTGGGTATAACATTACATTAGATCAGTAAGTAGCAGAGTTAAATTTATACATTCAAACGAAATAAGGGGTTAATTTTCTCACAGCAGAAAACTAAAAAAAAATCATGAATCAGTTATTAAGATGATCATTCTGTCAGTTCCTCTGTATTCATCTTTACTGTTCTGAGTCCTGATTAAGCCTCTCTAAATCAGGGGACTCTAACTTAATTTAGATCTGGATTTGTCTTTTAATTAGCAAATCATGTGCAAAACATGACTAACAGCCTGAGATATCAGTTGTTCAGTTCTGTTTTAGTTCAAAAGTTTTAGTATCAGGACGTGATATAAATCACTGGGTCCTTAGCAGCTTCTAAAATGATTTAAATACAACTTCAGATGAAGAACAACTGATGTGCAGCAACAATTGCTTCTCTATGGTATTACTGGAATTTGTCCTCAACGTTGTAATAATGAAACTGCCCAAATCTGCTTGGGCAGAGATTTGGGCATCACACTTGCTGATCATTGCAGTTGCTGATGATCAGTTAATGAAGTGCATTTGATTATTATACTATTGATACTATTATACTCTCTTAAATCGTATGTATGCAGCAAATATGTACTTAGTATTTTACATTCTCCTGTTGCATTTGCGCTTAGTTTTTATTAAATCACTGTATTGCTGTTCATCTGAGGTTGTACTGAAATACAATCTAAACAGTCACACGCACAGTCTGCACGCAAATTCTTTAATTGATAAACCAATAACTTAAAAAAAGAACACATTCTAAATGAGAAATACACAAGTGTTTTTGTCTTTACCATCAGTAGAGTTGTCCCAGAAGCATGTGCTGGCTGTTTGCATACCTGCTCCATTTTTCTGCATGATGACACAGGTTACTAACAGAACAAGAGAAGATAATAAGATAAACAAATACTTTTGTGCTTTTTCTAATGCCAAACATTGGGAAATTCCTTTGTTTTAGCAGATAAACATAAATTGCACATTATTATTTATAGCACTTAGGAGTATAAAATAAGTCCACAAAATAAAATTCTGCATGAAATAATACTAATTTGAAATAAAAATAAAATGCATACAATACAGTCAAATGTGTAAAAAGAAATCCAGATAAAACAGAATTAGAAATCCAGTAAAAACATATATATTGTTTTTTAACGTCCACTGAAAACCACAAGAGGCACAAGGTGGTTATTTCACGAGTTGGAGTCCACATACTGATATATTTGAAAGGCTTTCCCAGCTTGCTGAGCTGACTGAGGCACTGCTCCACTATACTGGTGGTCCACTGGTTCACTCGGTTGTGCTGGTAGGCATTTCCTCCTATGGTTGCTTCCACCGACTATACAGACATTTTTAATCATAAAAAAAAACAAAGTAAGCAACACAGGAATCACACAGCTTACAATAAGTCTTATACAGCTATTATTATTTTAAAAAGGGAATAAAATTAAGAATTTTAATAAAAGTTTTCCTCAAGGAGTGAATATGGTTGGGCAAATTAGTGGAGTACTGTATAACTTTCCAGCTAGAGACATTGCCTAGCAACCGTACCGTGTCCTTAGCAACCGGTCATTCCTACACACAAATTTGAAAGCCAAGGACCGACAAAACCTAAACTTTCGAGTTTTTTGGGGGTGAAACTAAAAAATACCAACACTGCCAAGGTTTTTTTGAAAAAACCCCCAAAACAATTTATTTATTTTTTTACCTCTTTTATGATTGTGCTCACGTCTTCAACGACGAACCCAGCCTGTTGAATGAAAAAAGCGCAGTTAAAGCTAACAAAGCGACACAGCCTTCTAACCACACTTTCAGGGAAACGTAGTCTGCACGCGAATTCAATGTATGTGACAGGAAAAACGTGCAACAACAACTAATTTCGATGAACAAACCCACCTCTTCTTCTATCTGATAGTCCATGGCTTCGGCCTCCCGGAGCTACCTAGATATATCACTTCCGGTAGGTTTCCTTCACAATAAATGCGTATCGAGAGGAGGGAAAATCGTACAGGGAGTTATCAACAGGCGTTAAGCTAGTTTTGTATGTCCACTTCCATGGTTAAAAATTGCTGCAAATCCAGCTTCAGTACTGTACAAGTAGATTACTGTGGTCTAGAGTAGACTGGGTGCAGTTTTCTGTCTGTACACCTGAGGGCGGAAGAGCTTCTTCGTGAAACCTTAAACAATCATAGACGTGTTTATTTGATTTTCGTCGTTTCAATTCAACGCGCGATACTGATATTATAATTATTTTTCATAGATCACGTAATTATCATATTATGAAAACAATTATACCGCCAGAAAAGTGATAAAAATGAATTTAAGACGCTCCTTCTTAACGACCGCTGATTGGACTGCAGACGACCACGTGATCTTGAATATCATTAACCGGCATGCGCGACCGGCGTTTCAGAAACTAAAGTGTCGTTTTATGTGGGGCGCCGTTTATAAACTGAAACATGGCGAGCATAGTTATATTGTGATGTTTCGGAGGTAAAACGTCAGTAAAACCTCGACCTGTCCTCTACCATTTGTTAGAAGACGACTGTGTTCTTCTTTGTAACCATGAGTTAGAGTTGCAGTAAGCAGAATGACTCCCTTGTGTCGGATGATATGTGGGTATCGCTTCTCGGCCTTTTGGCTAAGATCAAGTGTAGTATCTGTTCTTATCAGTTTAATATCTGATACGTCCCCTATCCGGGGACCATATATTAAATTGATTTTTGGAACAGGGAGATGGAATAGGGGCTTGCTCCGTCCACTCCACGCATCGACCTGGTATTGCAGTATTTCCAGGAACGGTGCATTCCCCTGAAACTGTGGAAAAGAAGTGTAGTTTGATTCTTGTGTTCTTGCTTAGAGGTTTGTTATACGCAATATATATGTCTGCGTGTGAATATATGGACATTGTCTTTGTACTGATGAAAGACAGTCAGACTGAAATGTTGCGACTTAATACCTGTAAATGAGTTGCATTTAACTGGTCTGAGAAATACTAAATCCTGCGACTTGGACTGACACGTGGACACACACTTTCTATGGGAAATCCCCCCCCAAAAATGTAGTTTTGAACTGCAGTTACATTATTCTAGCTTGCATCCTGCAGTTACCTCTGTTGTCCACTAGAGACCGATAGAAGTCTGTAAAAACTGGTGGCCTCCACCTACAAGGACTCATGTTGATTATAAGTTTAACTCTTCTCTTTCTCTACAATGTAGAATATATAGAGTCTACATACTGCAGCTGTCTTTCTTTCTTCTGTGGCTGTAAATTACATCCCTTAAAACCCCCCACAATTTTTTCTTGGCTTTTTAGCTAAAATCACATGTATTGTCTGTTGTTTCCATTTGTGGATGGTTAATAGTACAGAAGATGTGTTTTTCTTTTTCAAGATTACATGACAACATTTTGGAACAGATCATTTTTATATATAATAAATCTTAGGATAGTATTGGTTTTGATGATTTATAAAACAGCAGTGTGGTGTAGCCCTGGTAGAGTGGATCCTTAGTGTGTAAAGAGTAGATAACTCATGTAATATGTGTGAATGAAAATCCATGGACTTTATAAGAGTCCTCCATTTATGGCTATGATCCTGACAAACAAGATTAATATGTTTCTTTCTCCTACCAATGGTCCTGTTTCCTAAAGGAACACGTATACACAACATATGTGTACCAGGATGGCCGAGTGGTTAAGGCGTTGGACTTAAGTTCCAATGAGCGGATGCTCTCGTGGGTTCAAACCCCACTCCTGGTATAATTTGGAGCCTCATGTGTGTTAAGCTGGATGGTATCTATGGGAGCAACATATGGAGTTTTTAAGAATTTGCTGTGAGCAATATCTCCCCCCCCTGCCCAAAAAAAAGCTGGCATGTGGAACCCAAAGGGAAAATTGTTAATTGGGGAAAGATTTTGAAGAAAATGCGTACAAAATTGGGGCTATGGAACAAGAGGAAGCTTACCATTTCGGGTAAGGTGCTAGTTATCAAAGCTGATATCCTACCAGGCCTTCTCCACCTTGTCTAACTGCTGTTAGGATGAATGATCTGCGAGAGCGCTCCTTCCTGCAGCTAGGCTGTTGCCTGACTAAGGGAGCTGCTCAGCACACAGACTCATGCAGAGGGTGATGTTGGTTGTTCATGATGGATGTCAGCGTTACTAACATCCTCCTCTCGCCCACTGCCTCCACAGACTCCAGAGGACATCTCAGCACAGAGCTAGAGCTCCGCACCAGTTTGTCAAACCTGCTCCTGTCCCTGTCTGTGCATCTGCTCCCCCAGCAGGCCACTGCATAGAAAAGGGCAGATGCTACCACAGTATCATAGAATGTCCTTAACAGAGTCCTGCAGACTCCAAAGGACCTTAGTCTCCTGGTGAAGTCAAAAAACATGATCCTCACAGTGCTGCCAGCCTGCTCTAGGTGAGAGAGGGATTGGGGTAACAGGTAGATGACAGCGTCATCCACCCCGATTCCAGACCGGTAGGTGAAGTGCAGGGGGTCCATCGCTGAGCTCACCAGTGGGCAAAGGTGGTGCAGAACGACCCTTTCCATGGTCTTCATCAGATGAGAAGTCAAGGCCACAGGCCTGAGGGGGTTGGGCTCCTTGGGGTGTGTGATTTTTGGCATCTGAACCATGCAGGAAGTTTTCCACAGTTCAGGAACCCTCTCCAGACTTAGGCTCAGGTTGAAGATGTACAGGATCACCTGACAGAGCTGGTCTGCACAGTCCCTGAGCAATCTGGAGCAGATTCCATTCCAACTTGCTGACTTCCTTGCCTTCGTCCTCTTGAGCTGACTTAAATATATATTTTAACCAAGATGGTGCCTTGTCTCTACATCACCCAGTTTTCTTCTAAATTGGACTGCAATCTTAAGAATTGTAAATGCTTCAAGATAAGTGTACATGTCTGATTCTTTCGGTGGAAGTGTAGCTTTTGTTAGTTTAAGGTGGTTAAACTGGGTGGGTTTTGAAGTGTTTAAAAAATAGCTGGCAATAGTTCTATTTAATGTTTTTACTTAATGTCACACCATCACACCACAATGTTAGGACATCTACGGCTAGGCTTAGGGTGGCTTGTGTTCTATTACTTCGTATAACGTAAACACTGCCCCCTACTGGTTAGCTTTATTTATACAACATTAAGGCTAGCCCGAGGTAATTCTCCCTGATGCGACTTCGTTTTTAAGAGAACCCTTTAAAGGTAGGTTTGGTCAAACCAACTCTTTATGAACAGTTCTTTTTATTTCATTCTGTCCTTTAACCCTACTTTCAATTCTCGATGTCGTACTGTTTTGTTAATCCTAATTTTTTTGTTTGTTATGTTTGTATTCTAACCTAAGACTCTTTTGCTAACTGCTAAACAAGCTAAAGTGTAAAACATTTATTCGCTTTTTGTTTGTTTGTTATGTTTTTTTTTTTTATAGCACTGGGGTTAGTTCGTTAAAGTAATACAAATGCAGAAAAGATAAACAGATACATTCAACCTCCCTCCAGCTGCGAGTTTTCTCAGACTTGGCCAACTTCACCCTTCTCAGAAATACCCAGTAAAGCCATTACACTGTCAGGCGTTGAGAAGAGTCATTTCACACCAAAGTTACAAATATGCAGAATTAATTGTAACTTATTTAAGCTAGTTTTGTATGTCCACTTCCATGGTTAGAAATTGCTGCCAATCCAGCTTCAGTACTGTACAAGTAGATTACTGTGGTCTAGAGTAGACTGGGTGCAGTTTTCTGTCTGTACACCTGAGGGCGGAAGAGCTTCTTCGTGAAACCTTAAACAATCATAGACGTGTTTATTTGATTTTCGTCGTTTCAATTCAACGCGCGATACTGATATTATAATTATTTTTCATAGATCACGTAATTATCATATTATGAAAACAATTATACCGCCAGGAAAGTGATAAAAATGAATTTAAGACGCTCCTTCTTAACGACCGCTGATTGGACTGCAGACGACCACGTGATCTTGAATATCATTAACCGGCATGCGCTGACCGGCGTTTCAGAAACTAAAGTGTCGTTTTATATGGGGCGCCGTTTATAAACTGAAACATGGCGAGCATAGTTATATTGTGATGTTTCGGAGGTAAAACGTCAGTAAAACCTCGACCTGTCCTCTACCATTTGTTAGAAGACGACTGTGTTCTTCTTTGTAACCATGAGTTAGAGTTGCAGTAAGCAGAATGACTCCCTTGTGTCGGATGATATGTGGGTATCGCTTCTCGGCCTTTTGGCTAAGATCAAGTGTAGTATCTGTTCTTATCAGTTTAATATCTGATACGTCCCCTATCCGGGGACCATATATTAAATTGATTTTTGGAACAGGGAGATGGAATAGGGGCTTGCTCCGTCCACTCCACGCATCGACCTGGTATTGCAGTATTTCCAGGAACGGTGCACCCCCCTGAAACTGTGGAAAAGAAGTGTAGTTTGATTCTTGTGTTCTTGCTTAGAGGTTTGTTATACACAATATATATGTCTGCGTGTGAATATATGGACATTGTCTTTGTACTGATGAAAGACAGACTGAAATGTTGCGACTTAATACCTGTAAATAAGTTGCATTTAACTGTTCTGAGAAATACTAAATCCTGCGACTTGGACTGACACGTGGACACACACTTTCTATGGGAAATCCCCCCCCCAAAAATGTAGTTTTGAACTGCAGTTACATTATTCTAGCTTGAATCCTGCAGTTACCTCTGTTGTCCACTAGAGACCGATAGAAGTCTGTAAAAACTGGAGGCTGCCACCTACAAGGACTCATGTTGATTATAGGTTTAACTATTCTCTTTCTCTACATACTGCAGCTGTCTTTTTTCTGTGGCTGTAAATTACATCTCTTGAAAAAAAAGCACAGTTTTTTCTTGGCTTTTTAGCTAAAATCACCTGTATTGTCTGTTGTTTCCATTTGTGGATGGTTAATAGTACAGAAGATTGTTTTTCTGTTTTTAGGATTACATGAAAACATTTTGCAACAGATCTTTTCTATATATAATAAATCGTAGGATACTAATGGTTTTGATGATTTATAAAACAGCAGTGTGGTGTAGCCCTGATAGTGTGGATCCTTAGTGTGTAAAGAGTAGATATCTCATGTAATATGTGTGAATGAAAATCCAGGGACTTTACGAGAGTCCTCCATTTATGGCTATGATCCTGACAAACAAGATTAATACATTTCTTTCTCCGACTGACAGTACTGTTTCCCAAAGGAAAACATTTACACAACATATGTGTACCAGGATGGCCGAGTGGTTAAGGCGTTGGACTTAAGTTCCAATGAGCGGATGCTCTCGTGGGTTCAAACCCCACTCCTGGTATAATTTGGAGCCTCATGTGTGTTAAGCTGGATGGTATCTATGGGAGCAACATATGGAGTTTTTAGGAATTTGCTGTGAGCAATATCTTTCCCACAAAAAAAGCTTTAATGCTGAACCAAAAGGGAAAAATGGTTAATGGAAAAACTCCAAGCTTTTGGATTAATTAGTAATATTAATGGATATAAAAAGAAGCTCACTGTGAATAAAATGAAAATCATAAAATTTTGAGGGGGTCACCTCCAGTTAAACTCTTTTCAACATAAAATTGCAAAGAATTTGGGTATTTCATTATGTGTGTGTATGGAATTAAAAAGAAAAAGACTAAATTCTTACAAAGCAGCTTGAAGACAGCTGGGCTTGTTTGTGTTAGCTGGCTTGACAAATCCTAAAACTCAGTCAGAAGTGGTTCCTCAACGTTCTTTTTAAATAGTTTTCCTGCTTCACGCTCTGTGCACAATCATAAAAAGGGTTTTTCCGTATGTTTCAGGGTGCAACGTATAACTAATGTAGAGAAACTTAGCTTGCATTAATGATACCGAATAAATCTAGTTACTTCACCCAGTCACATTACAAAGAAAGAAAAATAAAGATGTCACATAGTGAAAAGAGACTATTTACCCAAAATTATTTTCAATTTAAAAGGCTTTAAAAGGGCTTAAATGACCTTCAATACATAATTGTATTATTTTGATTTACATTAGACACAACATCCCAACATTTTCAAAAGACCGTTTTAAATATTTTTAGACCAACTTTAATCAGAATGTCAAATATGGAAAAAAACTGAAAGTCACTGTTAAACGACAAGCAGCTGTCGATTTATTTAACTTCGGATCCTTGCTCCTTTCATATCAATTATTAATAATAATAATAATAAAAAAACAAACACATGGTGCTGCAGACACAGTAGCTTTAATCTGCAATTTAAAGAAGGCAAAGAAAAAGAAAACATATTCTGGAACCTGCTATCAAAATGTATTTGAACTCCTTGAGCATTTTCACAGTAATCCACTGTAGTCTGCAGTTAAAACACTGCAAACATTTATCCAGAGATCATGAGCAGTCCATGGCCAAAAAGTAACACTTCTTCTGACAGTTTGCGTTTATTTCTGTGTGATGGGGAATGAATTCTGGTCCATCAACTCTCCGACTCTCTCCTGGAGTGTTTGAACCACCTCTGCAAGAATGAACACGTGCGTGTCGTCAAGATCCTTGAGGATGAATTTCTTTCCCAAGGCCATCGTTTCATCCAGGTACAGGAGAAATTGTTTCATGGCAGGATCACTAGTGCATACAGCAAGAGAAAGTTAAAGTTTCGGCTACTTAAAAACAGATTTCTGTGAAACTAGCTACAAATATTTATTGGCAAAGTTACAACCTTACCATTCAACAAGGACACCTTTGTGCACGTTGACCATATTGATGCAGAGAAATGGACAGTCGAAGCCGATTAAAGAGCTGAATACCTGCAGCACAGTAAACAAACCGACAGCTGAAGGCCTCAAGTAGAAGCAGCTTTACGGCAGCCTAAACCCTTATTAAGGCACTAAACAGTAAGATAAACGCTTCACATGTTTTCGGACATTTTAATAATATTTTTATTACCATTACAACAAAGAAAATACTTGTAAACGTTTAAGTACAGCGTATGCTAGCTCTTTGTTTTAGCACCGGTTAGCATTAGCTCAAAATAGCATGGCCACGGGCATGTTCTGCTACATACCGCGATCTCAAATATCTAAAAGAGCAAACTTCACACATATACATATACATACCTGTCTACAGTTAAGCGAAGGATTAACATAAAGCAACAAACAGCCTTTTATCTACCCGAGATCTCCAGCTGTTTCTGCTAAGTTTTCAAAGCATTGATGGGTTATGTAAGGTGTGCGCCAAGGGACAATCTTCTGATGTCCAAATATCGCGCTAGCATGTTTTAAAAGCTTTTGCTGCTTCTGTGCTGCTTTTCTGTCCTTGGTAAAGGTTTAATGCTTTATATTTTAGTGCATATCAATACTGTGGGTTTAAAAAAAGCCTACGTTGTGTATAGATGAGTGAGTATTATGAAGAAAATAATGCAATATTTGTACCCAAGTGCATGAAATGCATTACAAAAAACTGCATCATGACATTGGTGCAAAATGCAAGTTAAGATCCAGTATAAAATACAGTACTGTGCCATTTTCCCCCTTCTGTCACTAACAGGAAAACTATGACAACTTGATACCATATATATACACTCAGGACCACTTATAAGGTACAACTACTCTGCTGCTCCTTAAGGCAAATATACAATCAACCAGTCACATGGAAGTATTTTAGTGCACTTAAGCATGTAGACATGATGACCAAGATGACCTGCTCAAGTTCAAACTGAGCATCAGAATGGAGAAGAAAGGTGATGTGGGTGACTTTGAATGTCGGGTGATTGTCGAGTACTTCAGAAATTGCTGGTCAATTGAGCTACAACCATCTCTAGGATTTATAGAGACTGATCCAAAAAGAGAGAAAATATCCAGTGAGCAGGAGTTCTCTGGGTAAAAATGCATCAGAGCAGAATGGTCAGACTGTTTGGAGCTGATAGGAAGACAACAGTAACTCAGATAATCACTTTTTTATATCCAATGTATGCAGAAGAGCATCTATGACTGCACAAAACTTTGAACCCTGAAGCAGATGGGCTACAGCAGCAGAAGAATAAGGTAAGAATAGCAAACTAATGTTTCTGAGGCTGGTTTAATGGTGTAGGAAATGTTTTCTTGGCACAATTTAGGCCCCTTAGTTCAACCCATTTATTGTTCTGGACCATGTCCATCCTTTTATGATAACAGTGTGCCCATCTTGTGATGGCAACTTCCTGCAGGATAAGACATCATGTCACCAAGCTCATATCATGTCATACTGGTTTCTTGTATGAGTTCACTGAACTCAAATGACCTCCAGTGACCAGATGTCAATCCTCTTGAGCATCTTTGGGATGTGGTATATTCCTATCATGGATGTGCAGTTGACGAATCTGCAGCACCTGTGTGATGGTATCATGTCAATATGGGCCAAAATCCCAGAGGAATGTTTCAAATACTTTGTTGTATTTTGTACTTTGTATATAGAAATGCATAGATGACTCATAAACCCTCAAACGTTACACATTTATTCATTTCATTGCCAGCATTTAGGACTGCTAGTGGCAGTGGGGGCTGCAAACACATGTATTAAAATTAATTTGCTTGATCAGTCCCATACAACTGTATGTGCAATCTGAACTAAAGGTATTAACTCAGGTCCACTTGAGGTAAGGCTTGGGAAAGAATATGTTTTGGCACATAAGATGATAATCACACTATAGTTAGAGTAAAACAAATACATATAAAAATAAAGTCTTAAACCTTTGCTCTGGTCAAAAGTCAAGTTGCATGAGTGGCAACAAAATGTCAGTGCATTTTTAAGTAAATACAGTAGATAATGAGCATTATGTATCCCATGATTAGCTGGTAATAAATCTAAAATAAAAGGAAATCTAGATAAAATTGTAATGTGCTTAATTTACTTGTAAACATAAGAGTTGTTTTCTTTCAAACTTAGCTGATGTACAATTAAGAGACCGATCTCAGTGGATGACTTAAAAAAGACCCCAACAACAAAAAACGCACCCTGCTATCGTTATCACAACTGACAGGTTTCCACATATATCCGTGTGTAAAATAAATTTGATTTCGTTAGCTATACTGCAATTGCATTTGTGGTGCTTCATGTGAATGTGCAGTTATTTCTCTGTTTGGTTTGGAGTGTGATATACATTTCAAGTATACAGCAGGTGGTCTCAGTGTCATTGTTTTTATAGATTTCTGTCAGTGGGTGACGTAGCTCTGCAGAGCGTCCAGGATGAACTGGAGGCTGCGTTTGTATAGAAATGAGTCCTTCCTCTCTGGTTTGCAGATGTTTAGGTGATCTACGTCCACTTCAATGAGCTCACCAATCCCGAGATCTGAAACCACAACACGATGAGACGCAAGACATTGCTTCAACTATGTGTTTTTTTTAAAATATTTAAGCTGTACATTTCAGACATTACAGTATTTGGAGTTACATACTTGCTGACTGCGTTGGTACCACAAGTATCTTGATCATGGGTCCAATGTTCGTCGGTAGTGTCTCTGCAAAGCTCAGCACCTTGAAATCCTTTTCTTTGGCCAGGTTCAGGAAGTTATCATTCAGGCTGCGCAGAGCTGGTGAATCTTAAAACACACACATCAATTCACATTAGATGCTGAAAGAGTTTCATAGACCACAGAATTCATCATATTCACTGACCTTTACAGAGTTCTCTGACTTCTATGGAGGGGAAGAGAAGATATCTGACATTGACAGAGTACTCTGCCATGAAGGTGCCGTAGTGAGGAACACTATAAAACATAATCCCTTTGGTGTTCTGTAATAACCCATGCATGTCTGGGTCCTGTGAGGCATCCAGCAGCATTTTCTTCACAAGCAGTCCTGCAAGAGAAACCAAATGCAAGAGGATAGATTAGTAATTTCTTTTTTTTTTTTTTCAAGTTTGATTCAAGGGATCTGCATAAAAGTCCAACATGCTTGTGGAAGGAAAGATGTGGGAGAAATACCTCCCATACTGTGGGCTACCCAGACCACAGGCCTTTCTCCAACTCCTGCCAGCTTTAACTTCTTTAGCAGCTCCTGACTTCTGTAGGCTAGAGACTTCCTGGAGAGACAGATAGTCAACCCTTTAATCTGTTGGAGTAATTAATCCAAGGGCACCTGACTTTGCAAAAATATTCTGTTTTACCAAGAGTAGCACCTTAATCACATGTAGACGTATAAAGAAACTACAGATTTATCGTTGTTTTTTTTGTTTTTTTACCTCTGATTCTCAGCAGGACACTGGGCCATCCAGTCACTTAGATGACTGTCATACTCCACCGACAGCACTCTCAGATTTGGACAGTCAGCAGCCAACCATGACTGACAATAAACAGTGATAAAACGACATGGAAGAACACTGAGATAAATCTTAAGCTGTGTGAGACCTAAGAGTTTCACAGAGACGACAACACACTTCTAAGTCTTGAAACACTCAATTTCACTGTAGGAGGAAAACACTGAAATAATCCATTAATGTAATTAGAGGAATCAGGTGCCTTTGTTACCTTTGGCCAGCACTCTGTATAGTCATCTTCGCATTTGGCTGCCTCCTCTTCCTCTAACGTATTGCGGTCCTTCTGCCTCCACGTCTTAAAAGCTGCCCCTAGAATCCCGTGTATGAACAGCACGTCTGCTTTGATTGGCTGACTGGAAATTGAAAACATTGTCAAAGATGATGGTTTGGTTATAACAATAAAATAAAATGATGTTAATGCATTTATGTAACAACTGAATTTGTTTTCCTACTTGCTACGTGTTTGTGGGTGCAGGATATAGACACCATCTGGGTATTTCTCTTTTACTGTCTCCCTGTCCAGGTTTGCAAGAGCACGAGCTGCGTGAGACGCCTGCATGATATGAGGGCACTGCATCATCTCAGCCAGGACAGACACCCAGCCTGCAGGTGTTTTATGGGTAAAGTAGGGGAAAAAAAACAGGAAAGTGTGAGCAGTACGATAAAATTTATAAGTTGGGGTGGATAACTATAAAAGTAAACACATTTTTTTGTGATGGTGACAATCTAATCTCTAATTGAAACAAGCACAACATATATTTTAGACCTTACTTTCATAACATCTTTAGCGCACCCAGTCAGGATTACACATAATCAGAGCTGTCTCCAGTTTATTCAGATTAGTTACAGACTTACCGGACTGGGCTATGGCCTGATGGGCACCTTCATTGAGAGCCAGGTTTCCGATAATGCGAACAATGTTCCTCTGAATCTTCATAGAGTCTGTTCTGAGGTGATAAACCCTCTGGAGAAGCTGTAGACCTCCGTTGGCAACTATGTGGTCACAGTGGCTCCTTACCTGCAGATCGCAAAGTATTAACCACAAGGCAACATCCAGACAGGGGGCGCATAGAATTGACCTTAATACACTGCTACAATGACCGCAACGAGTAGTAAGTAAGTAATCAAGCCACCGACTCCAGACTAAATCACCTTTGGATGCACAATGATGATTACCTTTGAGTGTTGTACCAGTGCCTGCAGACAGAAGGACTCCACCTTCTCAGAAGGAACAGAGGTGAGGCTCTGGGCATAAGGCAGCCCATTGCCTCCAAAACTCCACAGACCACCCTGGAACAATGAAGCGCACGTGTTAATGACAGGATATAGAAACTAGCTTTTTTCTTTCTTTTTCTTTTTTTTTTTTTTTGCACATCCCAGTGACTGTTGTCCTCCTGTTTAGACCATCACCTTCCTAAAGACTGTACATGTATGTGTAAATCTGTGATTGTCACCCTTTGTGCTGCCAAGGACTGAGTGCTCTCTCTCAGGGCCAGTGAGGTAAAGTACCGAACACATTTGTCCACCTCAGTTTGAGGCAGAGATGCCAAAAGCTGCCTCAGTCCGTCCTCCGCTGACAAACCCTGAGAAGATCACATTATAGTGAGATGCAGCACATCTGTGAGGTAGGCATTCAAATGGCAAATATCCTAAAGAGTAGATTTGAGTACCTCCCCCAAATCAGGCAGTGCAGGTGGGTGACGGAAAAACCTCAGGTCTACCTGAGGCGTCCGGGCCAAGCCCACTGCTGTCCGATGGTCTATAACCTGTGCTGCCGTCTGGTACTGGTAATCTGGATTATTCAAAACAGGTGTGATCTAAGACCAAAGCAGGTCTGTGTTGTGTATCAAATTAAAGTGACAGGAAACTTTTAGGGTCCTTTACCATGCCAGTGGTGATTGTCTGCAAGCTCCTGAACAGCCTCTAGTCTGATGGCTTTATTAGCTGACTGTGTCTTCTTCAGCAGGACCCACAATGCCACCTCATGTGGGTCAGCATCCACATGACTGAAGTGCTCTAAGACACAAAATTACAGAACAAACTGACCGTCTGAACATTTAGAGAATAAAAATAGAGATGTGTTGTACTAATTCCTCTATTTGGACCTTTTAGCAATTCTAACTACAGCTAAATGGTTAACTACCAGTGTCTACTGCGTCACCTTTTACATTATTACAAAAGCTAAGGAGCTACAGTACAAACCTTGCAGGAGTGAAACTTGTGTCATCAACTTGGCAGCTATTAATTTGTAAAAGGTTAAAGTAAACAAAAGTCAATGTAACTTTTTGTCTGCGGATTTAAAACTACAGGTGCCGAAACAAAACAAAAAATCTCAGACCTGTTTATTCCACTCACTTTCACAAGATCCACACCACTGTACAAGCTATGTGGCATTCAAAACAGGATGTGCATGTGCAAAGGCAGGTGTTTCCTTTGGTCTCTGTGCACATACGTCACATAAAATTGACTGAATGACTACAGTTTTCTGAGCATAAACACTTGCCCTGCTATTGGCAACAAGTTCAAGAAGTTAAGTTCAAGAAATATTAGGGGTGGCATTATGGTGTATCTATGTTATTGGTGAATTGGTGTTTGTTAGATTCTCACCATCGAGTGATTGCAGTAAAAGCCTCGAGGATATTTCCACAAACCGTCTTGCTGCTTTATGAAGTTCCCTCCTTGCTTTGTGTGTAAGTCCTGGAAGAGATGCAGAAAAAACAACTAGCCACTACTCCCTTGACAGAATTTGGAATTGCATTTCTATAACATTATAAAGAAAACAGAAACCATTTAGAAATGCTTTCCTGTAGAGGTGGCTAATTAATCAAATTTGAGTGAGATTAATTTATATTTCCATTTTTATAATAATGATTCTATTTTTTATCTTTCATTATAAATCCATCTCATCCTTACAGCTATAGCATTTGCACCTCCCCGAAAGCCTAAACACACTCCCTGCTATACTGTTGTGTGTTAAGTTCACATGTACTTATTTTAAGTTAAAAGTGAAATTAACGTATTATGAGTGAGTACTGCTTAAAATGATCATGATCATATGTTTCAGCATAATCAAGCAGCTTATATTTGAATATAAGTTGATTGTGAAAGCTTCCACTAAAAAGGTAGAGGAAGTAAAATCACCCAACACTAAATGGCCCAAAGTCCTGGCAGGAAAGGGAAAACAGGAAGAATGAAGGCAGATGTCACTGCCCCACTGAACATAAAAAACTCAACACTTTCTTATACAAGAACAAAATGTAGCCACTCAGCATATTTGTCAGATAATGCCCTCCCACAGGAGGGAAGAAGGAACATGTCCAAAAAACAGTAAATTTAAATTAAAAATCTAAACAGTCTTACTACATTTATGGGCTAGTGGAAATATGTACATATGTTATACAGCAAAAGAGCTTAAAATAACAGATTTTGTACAAGAAGAAATACTGCAATGCCGAATGGCGGATGCTACATCTGAACTTGTGTATTTTCACAATTAAAGGTCTAATTCGTCCCAAAATAAGTCTGACACTGGATGGAGGTATGTAGAAACAGAATGTGAATATCTTGATGCAGTGAGAAAATGTAGGACTACAAACAGAGTAGTACAACAGGCAAAAAGATAAAATATGAGACTCTGTGATGAATTTATAAATGTACTGTTTATTCTGGGATTGTCCTAGAAACACCAGCCAGGGTTTGGTGAAAAGTTGTGACTGAATCCAGCAACATAGGGTATGTAAATATATGAAAAGACACATTATAATGTCTCATGTTACCCATGAGGTTGTTTAGGATAGCATTAATTACCTCCAGTTAGGTTGTCTTTTTCATCTGAAGGAGTGGCCCTCAGATAGATGTACGACTTGTTCTTCTCCTGAAGAATTGCACTAGTGTCAATGGTCACAGCCTTATCCAAGGCTATCATCTCATAAGTAATAAAAAGACAGCCCCTGCAGAAAGGAGCATGTTTAATAAGCTATGGGACAGAGATCATTCTTCTCTCACACGATGCATAAATCAGTCTTTTAATAATGTAACTTACCCCAAGACAACTGCGCCAGTTACTTTAGCAACTTTCCCTAAATGTCAGCGAAGAGGAAGATCTTTATTTTCAATGTGTTTACCGAAATTTAGTGTACAAGATTGCTGATTTTGTCTAATAACTTACTTAAATCTTTCCACTGGAGCACTTTCTTCACACCGGGTGGCCCAGCTGTGCTCAGCCTCCGACAACGGATCCAGCGCAGAGCGGCTGCGGACATCCTTCCCCCGTGTGCCCTCCCAGATGTGCGTGTATTAACCAGACTGCTGTCCAACCTATTTGACAGAGTCACAGACGTGAGGATAGTGTCTGATAAGGCACATAACGGTATGTCAACGCAAAAAAGACCCGATAATTACATTTAATGTTTGTCATGTCAGTTTAAACACTTAGCAGTGCTAACATTTAACTCGTGACAGTGCTAATGGTGAACTAATCTAAAGCGTCAATTTATTCAAAGACCATTAGCTAAACGTTAGCTAGCCACACATAACATAGCAGGTGGGTGTGACTGACAGCTGGGCTAAAATTACTTGACTAAATAACATAAACACCGGTAAGTCTCCGCCATAAAGCCAAAGCTGGCATGAACACCCAAACGTAATCCGGGTGAAGCTAAATGAAGCCTTAGCTGCCACTAACTTGGTGGAGATTAGTTAGCATTTGGCTATAACTGTTCTATCTCTGTGCAAGGCATCCAAACGGCTAACGGAGTAACCCGGTGGACATGTAGTGGATTAATGTCCATTTCTGATAAGCGATATTACCGTATTTGTCGATGGACACGTTTTAAAAGAACTACGATAACGTCCTCCACGACTGCCGGTGTACATAAACACAACATAAATTTGTCCCACAAATAATACGTCATCCACTGCAACAGTTTTTTTTATTGACAGCTTTAGAGTTTCAGTGTGTGAACGGCAAGATTACGCAAAAACGACAGTGTAAAAAGTAAATTTCATATCGGAGATGCACAGGGGGAAAAGGGGAGGGGCGAGAGTAAGAGAGACATAAAATAAAAACGGTAATAATGTTACAAAACGATATTATTATAAAATGAAAAATGTTTATAGCATTCTTGTTGCGGGAAGAATAAATTTTGGGCACATAAAGTTTAATTTCCATTCATGAAAATAGGGAAGTGTGGCTTCTTATTGGAGAACTGCAATTTATGGATGTGAAATTTGGCAATGAGTAAAATCAAACTGATGAGAATAGATGGGCTAGAGTGGGGGTGTCAAATATAATTCCCGGGGAAAGGAATAAGCTGGATAAAGACTTGTATTACAGCTTTATCTTTACTGCTAAATACCTCCCATGTGGCCACAATAAAGTAATTAGGTAACAGATAAAAAAAATAGCAGAAAAGTTCGTTATTTTTCACTACAGAAATTAATGGGTTTTTTTTTTTTTTAACAATGGATACAAATGAAGGACGTATTCCGTGAATAAACAAAAACTTTGTGTTTTGTAATCACAGGATTGACAATAAGATACAGCTACCAGAACTTTTTCTGTAATTTTACATGTTTATTTCTTACAATTTAATTCTCATACATATAGATTTCTTTCATTCACTACAGGAGTGAATGAATCTTTATTATGTAGAAAAAACTGAGATGCCCTGTTGAAATTGTGCTTCTTTATCAAATATTAAGATAATATTCAATAATCGAATAATTGAAATTGTAAATAAACCATTATGCACGGACAGAAAGAGGAGTTTCATTGGTCTGGCCCACTTAAGATCAAAGTGTGCTGTATCTGGCTCACAGTGTAAAATGAGTTTGACCTCCTTTCTCTTTCTCAGTCAAATATGTACCAGATTTTTTAAAGTGAAAATTTGACAAAATGTTATTAGAAATAAAACCAGTAATGTCTTTCCATAACTACAACTACTTTCCATAAGTACAAGACAAAAAAATATATAGGAGGACATCTGTGGGAAGGTCTGACAAAAAGAGCAAGATATATCTATCTAAACAGAAGTGTATTTTTTACATGCAGTAACATATTTGTTATTACAGGTTTTTTGCATTTTATGTGCATTTTTAACATATCATAAAATATAACTTTTAGAACATTGTTCTTTCTTCTCAAAACTGATTTCTTTAACCAAAACAACACACACATACCTTTATATTCCTATAGAACATCAAAAACCAATTCAGAAATTCAGGAAACTACTATAAAAAGTATTTCTGTATTTTTTGGCCATGAAGCTACATATTTAAATCCATGCAAATGTGTAAGAGTAAGTTTATTTTTTTGCGTTCTGGTGAAGTGTAGGGTGTTTTGTCCAAATATAGCATTTACAGTTGTACATGTACAGTATGTCAACACCAGTGTTACCTGTTTCATGTAGTATATGGCAAAACTCAGTAATTCCACCATGTAATGTTAGTACAGTGTGAAACATTGCCAAGAAAATCAGTGCAGAGATACAAAAAGGTAACAAAAGAAGTATTTATTGGTTACTATAATACAAAATGTCCAGCTGAGCTGACAGCTGCACATATTTCACTGGAAATATTGGCATGGCTGAGCCTTCCTCTTCCTCCTCGTCCACGATGGCCTCCGCTGCCTGCTAGTCTTCCTCTTCGTCACTTGAGGCCTCTTTTATACTCTGACACATGACTGAATTGTTCTTCAAGTTGAGTTTGAGGAGGTGCATGACGAGTGAGAGTAACTGGTAGCGATTGTGTTGCATTTTGAAGGCCAGCGTTTCTAGGTGAAAAAAGTGTGCTAAATAATGGATGTGTGCGTCAGAAATGTGCAAAACTTGGATTTATAACGATATTTGAGTGAGACTGGTAAAATTGTGCTAAGAGTTTAGTATTTTGGAGTCATGTTTTGATATGTGAGCTTCATGTTTTTAGATTTGGTTGTATAGTTCATTTTTGTGTGTGTATTAGATGTGGAAAAAATGTAATTAATTTAGTTTCCATAGTATGTTTGTTTGTTTCAGCTTAGGTTTTAGTTTGTATTGTTTAAAAATGTTAAGTTTTAGGTTAGCTTTTATTATTTTGATTTTATTATTCAGAGAACATATTGCAGCACAAAGAGCAGTTTTTCAAGTCAGTTAACTCAGTCATGTTGACATCCTAAGTTTGAGTGAAAAATCAGGCCAAGATCTCGTCAAGCAGGTTGTAATTACACATTTTCTCAGTTAATTTTTTTTTCAAATTCAAGTTTATTTTTTTGTCTGGTTTTAGTCAGCTGTAAAAACCTTAGCGATGATGTGTTTTGCCATTACGAGTGCTGCTCATCGTTTGGTCCTGTAAAGTTTAAGAGCTCTGTAGGGATTGTGTCCTTCACCTTTCAAACTTTACTGTTGTACACTAGTTCCTTCTTCAGGAAACAACAGTTAGGACAGTAATAAAAATGACAGCACAGCTGCACTGTAAATATAGCAGTCTAACCCAGCTATTACTATTACTGTATTCTGGCTTTTTTTTGCACTAGAGTACTTTACTGTGGAACAACACTATAGTCTTGAACTGTTGGTAGCTCATATTTGGGTGACTGCTAGGTTGAACTGCATCATGAGGGGACTACCTTGACTTTTATGAAGTGTGCTGGAGAGGTTTCATGAAAGTCAACATAGTAGCACTTCATAGTACAACGGTTCAGACATTTGCTTGCCATGCAAAAGGTCACTGGTTCAATTTTAGCTGGAGATTAAAAGCCCATTTATGCTTGTATCAAGGGAGCAGCTGAAAGTAGCTATAGGTGGAGTGGTAAAGGACAGAACCCATTACATTTTGAGATTGCTCAGTATCATTTCTTTATACCTGTAGAGGGCTTATTGGAAGAATCATTCACCTTTTTATATATTTTGTCTGCACTGAAAAACCTTTTTGAGTCTTGCTTTATTGCATTAACTTAAGAGCAGAGTCCAGTAAAATACATTCAAAACATACAGAACAAAAATTCTTATACCTAATGCCCACATTTTCTCACATGTCACATTCGCAACTGCTGTTCATGCAAACACATAAACAAAATCATCTTGAATATGTGATTCAGAAAATAAAAAACATCAGGTCCGTTTAACCAAGTTTTCAACATGAATTTGATAAAACATCAAATAGTCTAATGCACTTTATTAACTACAGGCTTACACACACTTTTTATTTATCTTTTAAGCTTCACATGTACAATCATTACATCTTTTCTTGCATAGTTATTATATGACCTGAATGGAGAAAGCATATGTCTTGCCTTGCATTATAAATAATCACCATTGCCAGGATGCAACACCATTCAAATGACTTTTTACAATTTTTTTTTTTAATAAAAGTATCTAATGATGAAAGGCAAATATGTTTATAAATATATAGCAGATGACCTAAAAATTATGTAATTTCAGGAAGTTATTGTGTTAAGTAGGGCACTTAGCTGAGCTTGACCTCTTTGTTTTCTCCACTCCAGCTCCACCTGATCATAAAAATCATTATAGATTTAGTCCGGTTTGGAAATCCGTTCATCTCCCAATTAGTATCAGCCAGTGGTCCTTTCACTTCTCTCAGGTTCGGGTTTCCTGATAAGCTCTGATTATGCTCTCATAAGCTGGAGGTGGGGTCTGCGTAGCATGAAGACCTCTCACACTGTTCCCCCAAAATGACTCTGGTCTTGGTGGGGTGGCAGCTGGCTGGGCTACGCTTTGAGCTGATCCAGTTGATGTAGTCAGAGGTGGTGTACGTGGCAGTGTGGTTTGGCTCCCCTCCTCTGCCTCTCTTGCAATTTGGCTGCACTGGAGGAGCGGGTGGAAGGTGGAGCCCCTGAAGCTGGATTTATGCGCCATTGCGTCAAGGTGATCCGGAGAGGAAGTCTGGCGGTGAAAGGTGAAAGCAGCAGTCACTAAGCTGTTGTTGCTTCGCCGGTCATAGCTGCTGCTGCGGTTAAAGCCTGGACGATGGCGGGAAGAAGTGTGCGAGTGGCGATGCGGGCGGCGGGTGATGCTGGCAGAGCCTGCTTTGTGTCGGGAAAACCAAGTAAGCATCACATAAACTAGGGCGCCCAAGAGAAGGCCCACTGCCACAGAAGCACAGAAAGCTATAATCAGGTGGTCTGTGAAGAGAGAAGCATACCATTTAAAAAAGGATCTTTATAAAATGATCTGTGCTGTAGTATCTTTTTTATATCACAAATATTCACATTACAAGTCTGTGAAAAAGTGTTTGCTCTCTTTCTTGCTTTCTTCTTTGTTTACATGCTTTAGATCATTAAACGAAATTGTAATATTAGACAAAGATAACCTGAGTAAGTATAAAATGCAGTTTTAAATTATGGTTTAATTTATTAAACCATCATTTTATTATTAATCAGTTAATTCATGATTTCCTTGTGTGAAATTATGAATTAACTGTGATTAACCAAATTTTTTCAGAAGTTCACTTCAGTTTCACAAGCTACTCTTAGGTTTGATTACTGCCAGACCGGTTGAATCAAAGAATTACTTAAATAGAACCTGCCTGACCAAGTGAAGCAGGCTAAAAGATTTCAGAAGACAGCACACCGTGCCAAGATCTAAAGAAACAGCTGAGAATCAAAGTCATTGATATCTATCAGTCTGGAAAGAGTTATAAAGCCATTTCTAAAGCTTTAAGGCTGGGAATCTAAACTTGGAACAGTGGTGAACCTTCCTCCGGCCTACCGAAAATAGTCCAAGCGCACATCCATAACTTATGGAAGGAGGTCAGAAAATAACCAGGACAACATCTAAAGAGCTGCAGGCTTCACGTGTCTCAGTTACACTTAGAATTCATGACTTGGCAAAAATGGCATCCAAGAGAGAGTTCCAAGGAGAAAACCACTGCTGACCAAAAAGAACACAAAGGCTCATCTTGCACTGCTAAAAAACATCTTGGTGATCCTCAAAAAAAGATTTCTTGAAGGCTTGAGCACCTTTATATCTGACATAAAACTAACACAGCATTTCATAAAAAGATTATCACACCAACAGTAAAATAAAATTCTAAAGGAGAATGTCTGGCCATCAGTTCATGCCCTAAAGCTCAAGCACACTTGGGCTATGCAGCAGAACAGTGATCTAAAACACATCCGCAGGCCCACCTCTGAATGGACCAAAACAAAAATGTAGGCTTCGGAGTGGCCTGGTCAAAGTCTTAACTTAAATCCCATTGAGTCTTTTTTGATATGACCTTAAAAAGGCCATTGATGCTGGAAACTCCTCCACTCTGGCTGAATTAAAACAATTCTGCAAAGAAGAGTTTGCCAAAATTCCACCACAGTGATGTGAAAGACTGATTACCAGGTATCACAAATACTTGCTTGCAGTTCTGTGTGGCAAGTGTGGCACAACCAATTATTATTTTTGCAAAGGCATATAAAATTGGCAAAAAGATACATTTAGATACATTTTTTTGATGCTCTCAATACAACATCATACCACACCATCAATTATTGCCCAGGTTGGAAGGTTTTTCAGCCTTGGTAAAGTTATACATCCTCACTACTCTTATGCACATGCAGTGCATCTAAATACCCTTTATGGTCTTTTTTAAAAAAAAAAATAATCCACTGTGAATGCAAGGAATTTAATGTGTGCTAGGAAGAAACTGAGAATTGCCAGACATGTCTTGAAATATGGTGGCCCTTGACAAAATAATAATAGGCTTTCCTCTGCCTGTGTTTAACAGATTGAGCCTCTTGGAGAAAACAAACCAACTGAGTTTTATTTCCACACATGCACACGCACACAAAAAATGAAAAGCTGTTGACATATTCTTGCTCAGTGCTACTTTGCCTTGGATAAAGCCAACTGAGCATGCTTGAGAGAAGCAAGAGAATGTAGCGGATGAGACAAATACCACTGGACTTATGCCAGGAAAACAAATCGGGTTCCCCTCAATAAAATGTTCAAAAAGCCTGAACCTGCTTTGTTACTAGACCACATTTCCACAAGTTTTTTTTTCTCTAATTTTGGAAAATGGAAGGCAGACGCTAGTAAAAAGTCATCTGGAAATGCCATTAGGGAAAACTGAAAAAAAGAAAACACCAGCAGCAAATATGTCTGTGTAGGTTCTCAGTCATCCAGGTTATGGTAATCCAAGGAGCTTAGAAAGAAAAGTGACTGGACTGACATTAACACTGATCTCAGTAGGTCACATGATAGGGTGAGGTTTCACCTGAAAACTCAGATAATGACCTTCACCTTTGTTCATTTGATGAGGCACCTGATCAATAGTCAAGTACCCTCTTAAGGGAAAACTCCCACTAGGGCTTAAATACCTGGGACTCTCCACCATTTGGTTTTAGAACTGAAGAAGATTCTTGGATGAAAGGTGAAACGTCCTCAAGAAACTTAAAGAAGTCCAGTCGCTTTTCTTTCCACGCTCCTTAGATGAGCACCAAACAGATCGAGCATTCTTAGAAGTCAGAAAAGGTTTCTTTGAATATTCAAATTTGGATGATAAAGCTTGGTTCAAAAAGGCACCAGGCCCACATATTACATGTATTCCAGGAGGCGATTCAAGCTTGAATTCCTGAGGGCACCAATCAGAGCAACCACATGGAAAAGACCAGCTAAAAGAGAAGGAAAACTCAGAAAACTCACCAACGTCGGCAGGCTGAAGCATTTCCAGAAGGAAATTTGTGTTGTTCGCAGCCATGACTTTATCTGCTTTGTCAAAGGAGAGGAAGAGAGACTGAAGCTCAGTTCAGCCTGTCTGTTCCTCTCGTCTTCTCCCTTCTCTCCTGTCAATTCTTTCCTGTCCTTTTTTTTTTGATGGATTTTCCTGTCTTTCTGTCCCGTCTCTTTTCCTGTTCCCCCTACTTTCTCCCTCTTCTCCTTTGCTCACTTTCCCTGTCGGTAACGTCCGACTCCCTCAAAAGGAGACTCAGCCCAGACACTCGCAGGGCTGGCAGCTAACTCTGACAGTCAGCTTGTTTATGGAAGCGGAAAACTACACTGTCACATTTCCTGCTTTTCTGCTGGAAATTAGCAACAGGAGGGGCTTATCTATCCAGGACAGAGATCCTGGAGGTATAGAGACGGGGTGTTTCTGTAATCACTTCCTCTCTCATCATTTCCTTCAGGTTGATTAAAGTAGAAGAAGGATCACCACAGCAGCGCAGGGGTTAGTCCTTCAGCTGTTACCATATGAGAGTCTATTACAATCACAAATATTTTTCTTCCTTTCAGAAATTATAAATATTTCAATGTCTTCTTTTCTTTCTTCCGTCACGAGACCCCAGGCGACTAGCCATCAGCTTGCACCAGGAGTTACATTTCTAGGGTTGTAAGGGGAGTTGGAAGGCAAATCACCAACTGAAAATGGTGATTGTAATTTTGCAAGTGTCTTTAACTGCAGCATTTTTATTGGTAAACTCAGTGTTTCTTCAGTGCCTCTCTCTCTATCAAAACCAGGGTTGCCTGAATTTGAGAGATTCAGTAAAAACACTGTAGTTTGATAAGAAAGAAAAGCTGCTCAGCTGCTCTTTTGATACACCAACATTTTTATTTCAAGTTCTTTTTTACCGCCTTCTCTCGACAAATCAGGATGCAATGCACTGAAATTAATCTCTGTGTTTTTGATCCCACGCTAAACTAAAGAAAAAAGAATTGCAGCCAAATCTGCTGCAAATTCATCAATTCAGTCAGGAAGAACGATGCGAGCAGTCACATTGGTATGCCTCTGAGGTAGACCGGCCCCTTTGCTCCAGCGGCAGCTTCTTATTTTACTTCTCAGAGTTGACCCCTGATCTCAGCTTTCTCTAAACATTCACTGAGTCAGTGTTTTCAATAAAATACACAATTATGAGCTTTGTAGTCAAAAATCTATGAGAGTTTATTAGGCTAAGAGAGCTTTAACCTTCTCACTCGCAAAGAGAGAGTAAGGGAGAGAGACTATCCCAACCGAAGCTTGAACTTCCTTTAATTGTTGGCTCGGCTGTATGACCTGTTGAAAATAGTATGTCAGGCCATTGTTGTCTGATACAGAAAAGCTGAAGGGCAATAAACCAACATGTTGATATGTGGCGGAGACATTCTTTAAGCTTTCATAGCTTTTGTTCATGGCATTTATCAGGTGTAGCAGGGTGGAGTGGTGGGAAATCACTGTGCAGTCCTTAATGTCTTAGTAAAGAAATACACATCCAGAAGTACTTCAAAGATTTAGGCAGCAAGGAAAAATGCAGATTTTACAGATTTTTAAAAATTAATATTTTATGAACCTTCAAAGCTGTGGCTTATATCAATGTGCTTTTCTGGAGCATGTATAAAAGTAGTAAAATAAAAATAAACGGGTGAGAAGAAGAGAAGCAACTGGGTGATACTGTTTTGTTTTAAGGACGTTGCATTGGTTAGAAATAAATGCATCAGGGAGCTACTCTCTGTGTTTCTTCTGTCCCCGCTTTGATCAGTAGATGGAGCAATACTCCAGGGTAACTTCATAACACATCTCTTTATGTGATCTGAAAGTCAGAGAGCATGTCTGCTCCCACCCTGTAAACATTAAACATCTGTAAACATTAAACATCAGTCAAAATGGGGGGGAAGGAGTTGGAAAAACATCTCTGTTAGCTACTTAGCAGACACAAATGATAAAAGGGCTGAGGTTATTTATCTTTAACATTTGCACTGTACTTTTGAATGTGTGATACAGTCTGTTTGCAGACCTCCACATAATGATTATTCAACAGTATTGCACTCAAAAAAAGCCATGTTTTCTGCATCTTAATTAATAATGGGTGGCAAGTACATTTTTACACATTTTTTCATGAATGAATTTCATGAATCTTTATAAAAAAAATTGTGTCCTTTTTGCTACAGAAAAATATGTAAAAGGCTTCTGAGTTGAATACATAACAGACATCAGTATAACTGGAAAGATTCACTCGTTTCAAACACGTTTCGCGGTAAACAACTTTTCAGATACAATAATTCAGGACCCATAATAGATTTGCAGAACAGCGTTTCTCTCTTAGCATGTTGATTTTTGCCATGCAGGTTGACAGCAAACTTTCTAATGAGATTTCAGAAAACTGCTGACTATGCATGAAAGAGATTACCATGCTAGCAGTCTTGCTCCCAGCTCTCTGCCTGTGCAATGATTAGATAAGAAAACGGATCTTAAAAGGGTTACTCTTGGATGGCTTCCTATTGACCTGAGTGTTTTGTCTCTGCTCTCCTCTGCTGCAGCATTGTCGACTTTCTCTTTCGCTGAATCTGTTTTGGTCCACAGGGGCGCTGAATGGTAGAGGTCACCTCAAGCTGAGCTGTGTAAAAATGTAGGAATCAGCAGTCTATTCCTGCTGCAGAGCAGCCGGCCAATCCAGCGAGATCCCACAACATTTCAGTGCACTGACAAGTCAAATGGCCGATTCTGACACATGTACATTTATTGGGAAGGAGTTCCTGTATAGCTGATACTGAATTGACCAAGGTAAATCTTTTGCCCCACATTTTCTATGGCAGTAGCAATGGCAGGCCTGTAATTTGGATAGATTATTGTTTTATTGCCTTGTTTTACACAGTGGTTTAGAACATTTTTTTTGGTAGGTTTACCAGTAATACACCAATTCATCTTGTTTGGGGGACTTATTTTGAGGATTTCATGTTCTTCCACATCTTCTCTCCACAGCTTTTTGGCTAAAAGACAAATTTTTCCCCCCATAAATATAATTTTTACACAGTCACTGCAGAAAACAAACAAAACAACAGCACGCAGCAAAAGCTTCATAAAGGCTGCCAATATGTTGCAGAAGTCTAGACATCCAGACCTGCAGATATACTGTGGAAGGCAAATCCTCATCCTTAAAATCAGCCCTTTTCACCTGCTGCCAATCATTTAGTGAAATCAAAGAAGCTTCAGTCGATCATTTATTAGTTTTTCTGTTTTCCAGGCGTCCTCCTCCGTGTCTGCCTTTGTGGAATGACGCTCTGGACGGAGCTCTGTAGCTCCCTCTTTTAGTTTTCTAAGGGCTCTCCTGAGATGATGATGAAAGGACTTGTCTAATGGGATTACAGATCGCGATAAGTGCTCAGAGCCCAGTGGTTCATCGCACCTCCCTCTTGCATTTCAAAGAGTGGCATTGATCTGTTGTTGGGTAGTATATCTTGGACATTGTGTTTTAAGAGAGATGCTTTATTGCTTGATTCGCAGAGGTTTGTTCTTAATGCTCTTTGTCATTCCAGCCCCAAATTATATGTTTGATTCCTTTAAAACTACATTTAAAATGAAATGTCTTTTGGTTAGGATCCAGCTCGCTTATTTTCAAGGATTTGATCTGCAAAAGACACCAATCCCCCCACCACCACCCGCACCCCATCCAACCTTTAACCTGAGCACACTGTAAAGGTGATGTCATGGGATAATTCACAAAGCTGCCCAATAAGCAATGAATTATGTAGCAACTGAAACTTCTAGTTTATACTGAAATAAACTCAAGCAGCATTATGTCATACTTTTGCACACGTGTGCACATGTTCTGTGTATGCTTATGTATATTTAGATTTTATCATACTAGAGATGGTCTACCTCTATTAATACCAGTGAAATAACAATTTTTCTGTTAGGAAAAATGATTAATAACAGGGTTCCAGTCTATTCCTTTAAGTAAGGAGAAAAATATAGGCAATATATGATCATCTAGTCATTGTATTATTTTATTTATTACAATGAATTCATATTAAACAACTGTATATTTAAGGTGCAGCCCAACCCAAATGTGATTTATACAACAGGTTGGAGCTTGAAATTCTTTCCTTAACCATCAAACAAAGCCAACAAATTATTATACTGTTATTAAAGTATGAAGTATTAATCTGCTTTTAGAACTGCAAATAAATTTTGCTTTCTGGATTTTTATGTGGTAGAGCCATTTAGCTCATTTTCAAAACAACATGCTTTCAAATATGTAAGTGATTTTGTTTTCTATGCATCATTAACGCTAATTATTTTCATCCATTTTGCCTGCATTTTATCTTCAGTAATTTAAGAGCAGTTAATCTTGGTAAATAGCATCCATTTTCCACCACTAATAAAGCAAATACATCAGTCCTTCTGTCTGGCTGAAGGCGTAGTTATCACTCTCGAGTGAGTGCACAAGTTTGGCTTTAACCATTTCTACAAATTAATGCTCAAACCAATATTACCCTCAGATTGAGTCTGGTAAATTTTCAGTAGCCTTAACATGTATTAGTGCTGACAGGTTTGATTCTTTAATGTCGGCCCTTTTTAAAGCGGGATTTATCTTCCATCGCACATTTTCTGTGACTCATTCTGTTTTTTCTTGTTTCTTTCTTTTGCCACTCTGCTGACACGCACATTTGCCCAACTAAAGACAACTTCCAGTGTGGAAGAACCAGAAGGCACGAGAAGAAGCCCTATCCTGAGGTCTGAGATGGAAGCGCATTCCTTTTGGTTGGACAGCAGGTGGCAGTACATGCAGACCACAAAGCTATCCTGTCTGCAGGAGTAAAAGGCTCAGGGAAGGGAGGGGGGCCGCTAAGATGTTCAGTGCACAGACACACACGCATGCATGCTCGCATACACATCCAGTTTGCACTTACATCATCATTACCAGGGGAGGAGCTCTGCAGAATGTGAGGATTGCAGACAGCTACTGTAACAGGGATGACTTCAAAAGAAACAGCAACATTGGCATGATTCAGTCTTGACACCCTGCGGTCAGTGTGAAGACTCTAAACTGCTGCAGTCCTGGTCAGAGCATGAGGATCCTGCCAGGGTGATTCACAGGAGCTGGGACGTGACTTTAGTGACCTCAGTACAGCAGCATGGCATCACCCAGGCACTACGGACACTCTGCTCGGGATATTACCAACGTGATGCAGAAGCTGCAAGGTAGGAGTGAAATGCTTACTCACAATGCTCTTACTTGGTTTTGCAGAGTGTTTAGAGGTGACCTAGAGCTTGGTATGACACAGCAGAGCAGAATGAGGTAGAGACAGCGTGGAAAAATCTGTCTTTCATCTCATCCTCATGACATGAATGTCCTCGATGTGTAATGCTGGAATTCAAGTTCATATGGCTGATAAATGTTTGGTATGAGAAGGACATAAATCAGTGGAATGTGCAATGTCACTGCATGCAGTATAAGAAGTACAGTGGAAATTTGGGGTTATAATCAGTTCTGTTTTATCTCACCTTCAGGCCCCATCAGTGCTCTGGTTTATTTTAGATGCTCTGAATGTTTTTTAAAAATCGAGATGGAGAAACCTGCAGCGGTTGGAGCTTATTATTTGACATATATTTTTTCTTTTTCATTGGGAAAAAAACTTGATCAAATGGTACTGAGTAAATGTGTGAGAGACAGCATTATTGCCCCATTCTTGTTTGTGTTTTGTGTTTGTTTTAATTGCCTGCTTGCTTGCTGTGTGTTTGGTCTATCTGTGTTAGTGATTGCACACATGGAGTGCAGTGTGTGTGTGTGTGTGTGTTTGTGTGTATATATATGTTTCTGTATGTTGATTGACAGGGAGGCAGACAATAGCAAAGCTAATCCTCAGAGAAGCTGACAGGATGAAGTCTATTCCTCAGCCTAA
This sequence comes from Oreochromis niloticus, assembly GCF_001858045.2. Classification (NCBI taxonomy): domain Eukaryota; kingdom Metazoa; phylum Chordata; class Actinopteri; order Cichliformes; family Cichlidae; genus Oreochromis; species Oreochromis niloticus. Next base: position 11,753,321 of record NC_031980.2, on the reverse strand, counting down.
CTCGGCTGTAGTAGCAGGACTCCTCATAATAGACAGTTATATCCTCAGCTTGCTGGCACAGTTACATCCAACCTGGCCAATTTAAAATAATCAGCTTAAAGTAATTTTTTTTTAAATCTTCTCTAACCTCTAACTTTTATTTCTTTTTTTAAAATTTTATTTTATTGTATTTTTTGCAGCAGATAACTAGCATTTAATCCCATTTGCTAATAATGAAACAGCATGGCTTTAACAGTTTCACAAGCTTCCAGTGGGAAACGGTGTATCTCAGTGTGCCGGGATCATGTATCCTTTGCTGACAGGATCAGATTGATGACGCTTGCAAAGTAGCAGGAAAGTCAGGTGACACTAGAGCTGAGATCCAATATGGCTGCTCACTGTGCGGCTTCTGAGGTGGCAGTTTCTGTGAAAGCCGAGAACAGCATCAACAGCCACGTGGTTCCCCTGCATCACTGTGTGCAGGTGTGGATGCACACTTTGAATCTCGATTGTACGCTGATGGATCTAATTTTAGAAGCCTCCCCTCCAGCCGTCTCTCCAGTGCAAAGACGGATTGATGCAGACACGCATTGAGTGCGCATTTAACCATTTGCAACAATGAAAGGATGTCAAATGTTCCCATTATTTATTCATACTTCTCTGAATTAAAACAAATGAATCCACAGGGAGACACCCCCATTTCAAAGAGGTGGATAATGTTTCATCGGCATCTAAATGGTGGTGTTTCTAGATATCTGGCAAGCTTCTACTACTATATAGGAGTCTTATTGAATGCTGCAAGTATGTAAATAACATGACAGTGGTTTGTTCCAGCCACAGACTTCTGACTGGGTCCTACTTTTTTTGGCAGTGTGTCAGCTCCAGTTAGTGAAACCTTTATCTCATCTTAGCAAATGGCCGTTTTACCAACTGTTGCTTTAATGGTTTCACAAATTGTAAGCATTTCAGATAAAATTACTTCTGTTGCTGTGGGTGTCTTTACATATGGAAAGACTGAGGGTTTGTGGGAACAATGCCGCTCTAATGTAGCCGCAGTAGCCGTTACCACAAAAATACAACGCGTAGATCATCTTTGATTCTGCTGAATTTAGTATGTGCCTATTATATTCGAGTCTGATATATTGCCTGTGGTTGGATTATGCATCGTTCTTACTAGATGTGTTGAAAAAGCAAAATCTGTACTTGATCTACACTCACTGGCCAATTTATTAGCTACACCTGTTCAGCTGCTTAACATAAATGTCTAATTAATCAAACATGGCAGCGACTAAAAGGATTTAGGCATGCAGACACGATCAAAACGACTTGCTAGTGTTTAAAATGAGGATCAGAATGGGAAAGAACGGTGATTTGAGTATCTTTGAACGCAGCATGGTTGTTGGTGTCAAAACGGCTGATTTGAGTTCTTCAGAAAATGCTGACCTACTGAGAATTTCCCCACAAAACCATCCCAGGGGCTTAAAGAGACTGGTCCAAAAAAATAGAAACTATCCAATGACTAGCAGGAGAAAATATCTTGCTGATGGCAGAGGTCAGAGGAGAAGACTGAAGCCAGTCTGCTTTGAGCTGATAGGAAGGTAACAGTAACTAAATACAAACAAGGTATGCAGAAGAGGATTTCTGAACACCACGTTGAAGCACATGGGCTAAGCTAGGGCTAAGAACAGGAAATTAAGGCAGCAATTCAAACAGGCTCACTAGAAGACAACATATGATTGGAAAACATTACCTAGTCTGATGAACTCTGATTTCTGCTGTGATATTCAGAGGATAGGGTCAGAATTTGGAGAAACAACACGATAGCATGGCTCCATCCTGCCTTTTACCACTGATTCAAACTACTCTTAATGTAATAATAGTGTGGGGGGATATTTTCTTGGCACTCTTTGGGCCCCTTAGTACCAACACAGAATTGTTTGAATGTTACAGCCTACCCGAGTATTGATCCTGATCATGTCTATGCCTTTATGTGTACACATCTTCTCATGCACCGTGTCACAATGCTCGATCACGTCAAGCTAGTTTCTTGAATATAGCAATGAGTACAATGTACTCAAATGGCCTCCACGGTCACAATTTCTCTATCAAGATGAGGGCCTTTAGTGTGTGGTGGAACATACACATGCACATGCTTGCATGTGCAGCACACATATCTGCAGCAACTGTGGATGATCATTTCAATATCGACCAAAATCTCCCAATACTAGCAAGGTGTACCTAATGAAGTGGCCGGCCCCCTTTACACTTGCCTCTATACATGTACTTTCTCCAGATATTAAGGTTTAGTCCAAATTTAAATCAGGAGTATTGTCTTTCCTTTATAATGGGTTGAGTCGTGGAACTTTTCGATTGTACTCTGTATTTGTTTTTATTCTTTCTTTTTTCATAACATGTAGCTCTCATGTACCTCATATGTTCTCGCCTTTGAGTACAGCATCAAATTAACTTGTTGACAGCGGGCAAGCAGAATCTAATTTCATTTGTTTGATGTGTTCTGGTCGCCGTTCATCTCCTGGGAGGCGAGAGCTAAACCTGTGATAATATAATCAAGATGTTTTGTAGGAATCAAAGAGGAGCACTTATTTTTTTCATTAATCTGCAGATGAAAGCGAAACACAACATAAACACGTGTTCTTTCCAGTATCATATAGTTCTGAGCTTGTACCCCGAAAGACAGCTGTAGATGAAATATATGTAGCCTCTGTTCATGACAGTGTGACTCTAGTGGGATAATTGTTATGTTCACATGTGTTTTAGGGAAGAAAACTTGGTTAGTTGTATAAATATATCTAATCTAATGTCACTTGCATGTCTTGTAAACCGTGATTAGTTTAACATATTTCCTCATCATCTGGAGGGAATATAACAATCTCAAATCGCCATGTTTTAAACCGTTCTCCCTCAAGGCTCAATTTGGCGGCTGCTTGAGAAGAAAGAAACGGCTCAATGCAACATCAAAACAATCAAAACTTTTGCCCCAGTTTTGGGCTTGTGTTTTTCTCCCTTTAACCAGCTCTTTTGGTGCACCTCTCTGTCGCATACAAAAGGAAAAAAAAAACACATCGCAATTAGTGACACCATATGGCAGAGAACGGCAAGGCCGCTTTGAACACCTCCCAGCCTGAACTCATCCATATGCTGTGGAATTTGCCTGTTTGTTGTCTCTCATTAACGAGAAAAGCGATGCGCTGTTTTTGCTATAACAATTTCTCACCTGTTTTCACCGTCGTGGGCGGAAGAGGCACACATCCATGCCTACGCCTCTGGGCGCTGCCGTCTGCCGGCCCATCAAGTGGGCAAGTTTGCTAAATCTCATTGAGGTGAGTGTGCACACCTGCATGAGTTTTCTCTGCATTGTGTAATTTTGGTAAAGGAAGATGCTTAGCAGGGGAAAAAAAGGCTGAGAGGGCAAAGGGCATAGGCAACAGAGAGGCAGCACATCTGGAAGACATGAGCCCCATACTGAGAGTTTCAGATGGATGAAATGGGAATGAGAGCGGCAGCGGGAAAAGCAGGAAAATGAGGAGTGGACCAGCAGAGTTGTTGGGGGGGGGAGAGAGAGCGAGCCCACACACCAGCTTTTAAGCTCCTAGTTGCTAGTGGGCCTGGCACAGATCCTTGGGTTGGCACAGGGCCAGCTTGACATCCTGTTGCCAGGGGCGACATTATGATGCGGCCGCAGCCAAGGAAGGCCCGAGCAGACGGTCACCTTGAGCCATGCCAGCCTCCTGTTTAGCTGTGACACCACTATTTATCGTCTGTGGCTCTGCACACCGTGGCTTCACACACACACACACACACACACAAACACGTGTCCACATTTACACAGACACCGAAATAATCGCTGTGTTAAAAATAGCTCTAGTGCAACGTTTTATTTTTGTAATTTTTTAATAAGACTGGGTGTCAGCAGTTTAATTGAGTGGTTAAACAGACCCAGAGGAAGTCTTCAAGGCCACCAGAGTAGAACGGTGGCAGAGGGTCTGTTCGGGAACAAAGCTGTAGCGTGAGTTGTTGTTTGTTCTGCTGCTTCTTCTTCTACTTGTACTTCCAGATTGTGTTTGTGACTCGCTGCCATAAACGGCAGTCGCATGACAGCCAGCTCAGGGCTTTTTTTTCTCTTTTTCACCCTGTGGGCTTATGGGGCATGTCTGGTTCAGGCTCTGCTTCTGTAACAGCACGTTATGCTTGATAAAATGGTGTGTGTGTGTATGTGTGTCCCTGCACTAATGGGTATCTGTGTTCAGACCATGCAAGTTTCCCAGTGGCAGCTTCTATTGCAGATCAGATCATAATCTCTTTTAACCTGACAGTCAGTGAGGTTTTGAGTGACGTATCACAAGATTAGGTCACTGAGGGTCCCTCCTGTACAATATGTAAGGTGGGTCACACTCATCCACTCTAGACGCTCTTTTAAATGTCACCCTTTCACGAAGGTCAGAGTGTATTCCTGCGTTATTTGTGAAGAAGAAGAATTACAATATCAAATCTTTCTCTAACTCAACTCTAAAATTTTATGCAACACAAGCAGCATTAAGTGACTCTAAAGATATAATGAAAGGAGTATTTATGTTATCTCAAACTATTAGGTGCTGTTGATTCTCTATTAAATTCAGCATGGGGCAAAATCACAGCTTTAGGCCACACCGATTCCACGATACAGTATCTTCTCTGATGCTGTCTGTCAGATTGAAGCTCCAGATAGTTTTGACGGACGTGCCGAACAATGTCTTTACAGATAAAATCCTGACATCTGAGCTTTTGACCCCGAGACACATTCAGCCTCTTTCTGTAATACTCTGAGTCTCATGCAGGCTCTTATCGCTCACCCACAGACACCTCTGTCCCCCTTTTCCCTCCGTCTCATTGTGATTGGATAGTAGAAACTTTTGCCTCTGGCGGTAAATTTAGCGCTTTTAAATAGAGGTCAGATTGTGAATCCTTGACCTCGTAAAGGTCAGTCAGCCAGATAATGTGGAAATAAATAAGTAATTTCCAAGTTTTCCTGTTTTTAAAATAATCTGTCGCTCACAGAAAATAATAAAAATAAAAACACCTCATTTTGTTTTTAAGACACAGATGCAACTCTGCCATCTGACACTACAAGCCCTTTTTGCCTGTTTCAAGAATGCATAATAAGGAAAAAAAACAACAAAATTCAGGTGAATTTTGGGAAATTAGAAGAAAATTAATAGTAATACCTTTACAGATCTGCACTGTGAATGGGACAGATGGGTTTTAGTGAAGTAAAAGGCGCTCGGACATCTGCCGGATGCAAAAAAGAATTGGTTTAGGTTCACTTTTAATAACGCAGAAAATTTGCCCAGCTGGATGGGCATAAATGCGCTCAAGTGGATATGTGCAACAGGATTTTGCAGATGATTCTGGCTCTGTGCCAGGCAGCATTTTTATTTCACAGCAAAGACGAGCCTTATAACTGAATTTACTGCTCTGGCCACAGTGATTTATTTAGTGTGCTGACGCTAGTCCTTTCACTTTACTCGTCCCTGTAATGTGCGGCGGGCCACTGAACCTGGATAAAGAGCTTAGACTGTCTGACCCACTCCCGCACTCTCCCACACACACACACACACACACACACACACACACACACACACACACACACACAATCATCACACACATTCATGGAGAGCAGCAGAGAAACATCAAGCAGAAAATATTTTTTCAAAGCCAAATTGAGTCTTTCTAATGCTCTTAGTGCCGCTGAATGGTGTTTTGATACGACCCCCTGTGCCTCCAGTGGAATAGATGCTTTGTATTAGCCGCTTGTTTAGTCTGATTGTGTGTGTGGTGTTAAAATTTTGTTTTGTTCACCTAAATGTATTTCGCTGTGATAAAGAAGGCCTTGATAAAACAAGACAGAAAGCTGTAGCTCACGGACTAACACTGATTCGCTGCAGGATGTAGCTGATATTTTGCAGCTCCTCTGTCAGAAATGAATCAAATTAATAACTGAAACAAATATACTGTCTACGCTAAGAGAGATGACCTGTTTAGACTTTTTTGTCTCATTTGATTTTTACATATTTCTTTTTAAAATTCCTTTAGTTTGTTTTGCTGTATTGCATTTGCATTCTGATCTGCCTCATTGCTGTTGTGTGTGTGTGTGTGTGTGTGTGTGTGTGTGTGTGTGTGTGTGTGTGTGTGTGTGTGCATCAGTACCGCAGGTGCTAAAATTGCTGAAATTACTGTATCAGTGGCCTGGCTTTAATGAACACTGTGATATTTGGACATTTTTGTCAAACGACAAAGTGCCTTCTCTGCACATCTGCTACTGAAAAGGGAGTGATGGTGCTTGAAAGAGGCAAGGGGTTGTTTTGATAATCACTTTGACTTGTTCCCCCCTTCTTAGTCCTTTTAATGTGGTATCATTATTACTGAAATGTAATTAGGTATGCTAATTGGCTGACATTTGGACTTCCGTCTCAGCACTTACGTCGGGGCTGGTAAAAATGTGTTGTAAATGAAGTGGGATGGCGAATGGAGAGGCTGAATGGACGTGAGGGTTGAGTGGAGGTGCTGAGAGCGTGATAGATGGTGTTATTGAGTGCTCGGGCTAAAGTACTCCAGCGGAAGTGCAGAGAAGGGTTTTTTTTTTTTTATAAATTAGGAATTGTTGGGGTGAAAGAGAAGAGCTGGAGTCAGGAAGTGGATAAATAAGCTGTTGGAAGAAGCAGGGGTAGAAAAGCCTCTAACCCCTGTGAAATCAGTGCAGTGGGATGGGTGTGCGTGCAAGTGTTGCAAAATAGGTTGTGTGTGTGTGAGAAAGAGTGTGAAGCAATTATAGGGTACCTCTGCAGCGTACAACAAAGCCATCCATTTAGTGCATGATGGCGTTCACAGGCACGATCCATTAATGTTGTGCTGCAAGACGCACTATTTTCAGAAATCTAAAAAAGCCTCATCATGTACACACACATCCGCAGTCACTGTCCTTTAAGCAATTAATCCAGGTTGGTATGCAGCAGTTAGATGAATTTAAATGTCCACCAGCTTGAATAATATGAAGATAATATGATTAAATCGATGTATTACTACATTAATACTTGACAGCAGAGTGTGTGACCTTGTACAGTAAGTATGTGGAGTGCCCGTCCATATGTGACTGGCCATAATCATGGCTGGTGAGTTGTGGAGTCATTAATAGATTAAAAGAGATCAGAAATGCTTTGAGTGCAGAGCGGGGTCATCTGAGAGGCTGAGGTTTAAAGCTGAGCTTGTTCTTTCCATCCTCTTCTCTTGCTTTCTCTTGCTTTCTTTTGTCTGTACGTTGCTTCTTGGGAAATATGCATTCATAAGAAACCCCCCCCCCCATCAACTTCAAATACTTAAAGCTTTACTTATCCACAAGGTGGCGCTGTGTCTCTGTACAGTCATGAAGGGCTAAATAAGAAGTCTTGTTTGCTCAGAAAGAAAACCCAAATATCCTTAGGGTGAATATATTATATGATGAGCAGACACGGCGTTATTCCACCTTCCAGGGGGGCGTTTGTTTTTCCTTTAATGGCTGAAAAGAGACTGTTCCTCCTCTCCTCAGGAAGCATCGCACCCTGCAGGCATACCTGTGTGAGCGCCGGGCGCTGACCCACGTCCAACCTCCACAACCTCAGTGAAGGATCTGGTATTTTCTGGGGCTGCCAGGGGCTCCAACAGGGATCCAGACCAGCTGAGGTTCAGGCTGTTTCAACCCCCCACTATCATCTTTTTTTTGTTTTTTTCCTCTTGGAAAGACTGAAACACTCCTGAGATCTGCAGCCTAAAGGAGTCTGTTGGTTTATTTTGGTTTATACCGTATATGTGAAAGTGATTGTCTCCATTCAGCTTATTCCGTTCAACATGTGTGTGTGAGCCTGTGTGCACCTGCTCACCCTGTGGTTCTCTCAGCTCCCGTGGTGAAGTCTAATAAGTCCCATGAATCCTCACCATGTTGTTTTGGTTTTTGTCCTGGGGTTGTTTTTCTTAACAGTTTAGTTCACCAGAGAAGTTCTGCTTCCACATTTTTCGCTGTTAAAAAGGAAAAATTATCTAAAAACAAACAAACAAACAAACAAAAAAAAACAGAAATACTGTAGCTCAAAAGACTTGGACTTTCAGCGTGGCTATAGCTGGTCATTATTTAGTGCTGGCTCTTTGTAAATTTACTGCTTTAAAGTGGATTAAAAATCGCATTAATTCTCGTTGATTGATTCTCTTTGGCGGGTTCAGCACCTCGGATAGTTCCCTCACACTTCGGAGTTCGGGTGTAGCTGTTTAGCAGCACCTTGAACTTGGCATAGAGGCTGGAGTAAATGGAAACACACTGTGCATCGGTCAATATATTCTGTTTTATTATTTACATCATTGATAATGCGTGGGCTCTCTAGAACAATAGATCTTTGCCTGGTTGCAGCGCAGCATGGGCCAAAGGATTTTCTTGCAGTAATGTTATTGAATTGGGATTGCGAGTTTGTGCAGAGTGAAACCCCCAATGGATTTTGCTTTCCACTGGCATAAATCATGTTTTTATAGTTTAGAGAAGGCTGGTAAAGGCAATGCAAATGTAAATATGAAAAAAAAAAAACAGGACTGCATGAATATTTCTTTGAACTGTCGCTTGAGCTAAAATGCCCGCACAGCCCTTCACACATACACAGCTCTCCGACTGTATGTTCAGAAATGTAAAGCGCTGCTTGACAGACACTCGTTTCAAAGAGTCATCCAGAGGGATAGGCTCGCATTATGACGGCCAGTTCCAGGGCTGTTAGAGGGAGGAGTGTCAGCGGTGTGATTATCAGCAGACAGATAGCGGATGACAGCTGCCATCGGTTATTGATGACTTTTATAATTAAAATCCCTTATGTGGGGAACCCAAAGAACAAAAAGGGAAAATCATACAAATGATGAATGGTCCTTTCATCTTTAAGGCTGATATAAGATGCACCGGGCTCTTCTGCATGAATATTGCTTTCCAGGAAACTCTCTGAATATGGTTTCAAAAGGAGCTCTGCAATTTAAATTTTACCAGAGCTCACACTGGCTGTATGTTTTTGTGTCTGTGTGTGTGCGCGTATGCCTGTGGTTGTTAGAGGAGATGGGGAACAAACAGAAAAGGCTGAATGCAGGAGAGGAGAGGTCAGGCAGAAACTGAGATAGGAATCAGAGTGTGAAAGGAGAAGGGGTCAACATACACTGGGGACATGCCCACCCAGCTTTATGCAACATCATGAGAAGATGTTAAACCATAGGGAATGGCACAAGTTAGCTTTATGTTTAATTCCCAGTATCATCTTGGGATTTCTCGCGCTCAGGGAACATGCCTTTGTAAAATGAACTCTCAGTAGTTGGACAAACAGTGCACCCATTGTCTAATGTTTTCTTGTTGCCTTGTTTAGCAGTAAAAGTTTTACCAGCAGCAGCAGCGGCAGTGCAGTTTCCACAGCATGACTGAATCAGAATGAAAGTGGTGGTCTTCTTTGTTCTGGACTTCCCTATATTGTTCTTGTCCGAGACGCTTCGTGGACTGTGTACATTTCATGCTGCATGGCAATCCAAACCTCGTCCCAGATATTACATCCTCCTGTATTGTTTTCCACTGCTGTTCAGTAGTCGCTTACCCAGAGAGAAAACAAACAGACTATTTGTGACTGTGGTTGAGATGAAAGCGGCTCTTTTCTTTTTTTCTTTTTTTTTTGAAGGGAGTACAGTAGGAGATCAGACAGGATGACTGTCAGTGATAGTCTGCTCCCCTGAAGGCTCTATGGAGTAAAAAAGCAGCGTGCCTCAGAGCACCGCATGGTATCTGTATGGATGACAGAGGGAGAGCAAGGAAGGGAATTAAGAGTGCCAGCAGCACATAGGGAATTCCTGCACGTCTGTCCGCGCGTTGCTTTAGCGCATGTGTGTTTGTGTGTGTGGTGCTGTCACAGAAGAGCTCCCGCTTTTCCCCTACTAACCTGCTAAATGGTCTCCTTTAACCCACCCACCACCGCTCATTCCTCCCTCTCCACATGCGGATGGGGCTACTGTGACATCACTCATTCCCACGCACTCTGATTGGCTAGCCATTGGAGGGAAGTAATTTTTTTCCTGCAGCCTATAGCGAAAAATTGAGAGAGAGAGAGAGAGAGAGAGAGAGAGAAAACGTGGGAGGGAAGGACACAGGTAGAGAGGATATGAGAGGAGAAGAGCGAGGGGGAGACTAAGCAAAAAAAGATTGATGCTGAGGCAAGCCGGCACTGCGCAGCACTCTCTCACACACATACACACACAAACAGTCATTGCATCACGCGTACTCTCACATCACACTCCCAAGCTGCTTAACAGGCAGGAAAACCACTGAGTCTGACTGAGTCTGCAGCCCGCTACTGCAGGACAGGACAGAGGACGGCAGAACGTAAAGGGCGACAGGAGAAACAAGAGGGTGGTTCTTTCCACCCTGCTTTACCTCAGCGCAACAGTTCCACTGCTGTCATCTCGGGAGGTCCGGTGCTCCAGGGAGCTCTTTAAAGACACCTCCCCCCGAAAAAAGGGGGGGTGGGCAACAAGGGCAGGAGCAAGGGCAAGTGTTGCCTCTCCCGGAGGTTGTCGTTGATGTCCTGTCAGTGCCCCCATGAAACAAGCACAAATTGAGGCATAATCCGGGTTACAAGATGGCACGGCAAGTAGGGGGCGAAGCCTCCCCGAAAAAGAACACATCCCTCAACCTGGTGGCGGGCTTCTACCAATACCTCCGGGGTAAGTGGGGCAGTTTGTGTGCGCGGCTGTGTGCATGTGTGTGTCCTGCTGAGACAGATAGAGACTCCAAAAAGAAAGCAAGTGCACAAAATGTGTATTTTTGCATGTGTGTAGGGTGTGTGATTTAGAACGGCACTGCAGCATGGACCGTACGTGCCTGCTGGACATATGTATATGTGTGTGTGCATAACTATGAATGATTGTGTGCGTTTTGCAGTGCAGTTTTCTTCCAAAGAGTTCCCTGAAGGATGCTTTTGTTTTTTTGTCGAAGCTGTGAGTGTGTGTATAAAGTGAAATGGGCAGACGTCTGAAGGGGGCGTTTCCACACTGGCAGAGTCAGCGAGTGAGTGTGTATCAGCCTGTGTGTGTGTGTTTGTGTGTGTGCGGAGGTCTCCAGCTGGTGAAACAAGCATACCCAGCAGACAAGTAACAACTCACTGCAGGTGTCACAGCACAGAGGGCTGACTGTCAAAATGCTTGATTCCTTATCTCTCTGTCTGACCCTGTGGCTATCTGCCTCTCTGCTCATTTGGATATCACATATTCAGCATTCTGTCTGCCAGCTTGTCTCTGGATAAATCACATTATCAGTCTATACTGTTGAGAAGAAAGGAAATACTCTGAGATGTTTGACAACTGGTCTCTTTGTTTGCACCAAGTTTGCATTCTTTTCCTTGACTGAATCAATGATAATTTGTTAAGGTGATCTTCACTGTGGGAAATCAGGGACTGTGCATGAGACAAGTGATACAGAAGGCAATCAAGTGTGTTAAAATGCTGCTGCAAAGGATGGCTGTTTCCCATTGTGATACTGAAAGAAGATGAGCGTGTGTGCTTAAGAGTGACTGCGTTTGTGCGGCAGGTTCAAAGTCACCTCGTCCCTGAGACTGAGAGGCTGGCACCACGCACATGCAGGCATGTTCTCCGTCACGCATGTTCCTGCTCAAGGATGTGGAGGGAGGAACATCTTTCCCCATTCTCATCCAATATTACCGCCCATCAATATTTGATTACTCTCGGACCCAATCAAAAGATTAATTTGTAGAGCGGGGAGCTGCTCAGTGGCACGTATGACTATGTTTGAGTGTATCTGCATTATGTATGAAAGGTACCTTCCCTCTGACACAGACACACCTCTTCCCGTTAGCATCTGTCCACAGCACCCAGTGACACACTAACCAACTTGAGTGCAATCAAGGCGTCAGCATATTTCATTAAGGTAGAGGAAGGCACTGTGTCAGACGTCCTTTCTCACTGATAACGTGCTTATCTCAAGGATATTGCTCTGCAGCAAAGACGGGACACACAAAACATCAGTTGCATGCGCGTGATGGGATGCTTTGAATCTCAGGTAGATTGTGTGGTTTTGTACACTCTAATGGTATAAGTGTAGCAGCTGCACATGAATTTCTCTGAGATAACCTCATTCATGTTCAATTTTTTTAATACATGGGTTGCACATAACATTGAATTTTGCTGACACAAGATATCACGAAGAATAAACTATACATTAGTTGGTAAAAATCCAGCAGAACACACACACTTTCATACTATAAATGCACAGAAAATTGGATATATGCTTGATTTATTAGGTTTTCTCATTTAGGTTAAGTGCCTTTTTAAGGGACATCATCAGCAGACATGTATACTATTGATTGGGTCTTTCCAAAAGGGCCTTCATTATGTTAGCTGCCATAAACAAGTCCAATGCATTTGGGGTAATGTCGCGTTTGTGTATTTTGATCACAGCCCTGAACAGAGCACCAGATTTCATGTTTAAACTGTACTCAGAAATGACTAGAACATGGCAGATAAGAGGGAGAACCACTGGCCTCCTATCATTTAAAGGTCATTTTCGAGAACACAATTTTCTGTCCTCAGCAAGAGGAGTTCAGATAATGAAAATGCCATCTGTAAATGTCAAATGCCTTCTCTTTGTACATTAGTGTGAGGTATGATTTGGTGTGACTGAAACATTAGAGAGACAGGAATATTATCAGAGATAACAAGAGGCAGCCATCCAGCATCAGAAACCCAATCGACTCTCACAATAAACAATGAGAAGATTGTGTTTTTAATCCTTTCTTTGTTTATTATTGCGCGTGACTAATAGTGATGCTCTGGGCTCTGATTTACAGATGAGCAGGAAGCGGTGCAGAAAAGGACATTCACAAAATGGATCAACTCCCACTTGGCAAAGGTAAGAAAGTCTGGTTGTGTTTCCCTGCTGGTGCCAGCATTGTGTTATCCATTTACACAAAAGCTGGTGCTGGTGTTTGTTTTAAAACTCCCCGATCTCCATGTTTTTCCACTGTGAGTGACTTTACTCCATCCTGTGTGCATGCGCTGACATTTTCCAAGAGCTGGTCATGGGACTGCTTGTTCCAGCTCAGACCACACACGGTCCTTCATTCTTGCATGATTTTCTTGCTCCTTGTCTCATATAGCTACTAGCAAGGATTTACTCTCACTCTAATTATCTATTTCATATTACAGCATTTAATACACTGTATATCTTTTTCCCCTGCAAGCTAGAGTCATTAATTTACATCTTAGTAACCTCGCTATCTCAATATGGGCCAATTTAGATTGTTTAGGATAAGAGTTTTTCATTAAAGCATGCTCTTCATTTGTCCACTCAGTGGACAATATGTCTGTGCCTTATAGTAAACAAACACATTTGATGCTACTGCATGCTGAGGGGCCTGTAATTATTGCATTATACTACGTTAGGCTCATCAGTTTCGCTCATTAATGCTTAAATGGTATGTCAGGAATGGGCAGACAAGGCAAATATGGCACAGTGCAACACAATTAAGTGTTACTCCAATCAGTGACGCTCCTCTCAAGGTTCCCTATTTGATTACGACAGCTGTGGAGTTCTTGAACTGTGGTGACGTGGAGCAGAAAATTCATTTGAAGAGCACTCAGAAGGGAATAAACCATGACGTAATATTAAATAAGCACGTCTCAGGACTGTGCCAGCAGAAAATTACACACACACAGCCCAATATTTAAATGCTGTGAATTTTTTATAAGATTTAAGGTATAACCACATACTTTATTTATCAAGCCTGCAGTTGAGCAGAGCTGCAGTACCTTTGTTATTTCATTGTGATTGAAAATTTTGGAGAGGCATTCCCACGAAGCTTAGAGGGGCTAGTTCAACATTTTTTTGGTCAGATGAGTAAATTGAGAAAATGAACACATATTCCACATTTGCATTATAAATATGTAGATAAGTAGATCCAGTAGCTTATCGTCTTCTTTGGCTTCTCCTTTTATGGATCACCACAGATCATCTATCCTTTGCATCCTTTTCTGTCACACCAACCCTCCGCATGTCCTCCTTCACTATATCCATGAACTTCCTCTGAGGTTCCTCTTTTCCTCTTCCCTGCCAGCTCCATCCTCAGCATCCTTTGCTCAATATATCCACTAACCCTCCTCTTCAGACAGTAAAAAAAGGCCAGATATGTATCGAGTTAGGGATGTGAAGCCTAGGAGACAGTGCCAAAGCAGCTAGTGCCTTAACTTTAACACATTTACAAACACAGTTAAACCAGGTGGTTTCTAAAATAAATAAGTGGAAGTAAAAAAAAAAACGTAGCTCTGTTTAAAGCTGACCATTTTTAACACAGGAGTCCAGGGGGATTGACCTCTTTTTTTAGTTTCAAGTGGCCATTCACAGGGCTGTAGTCTTTGACACTTCAGCAATGGGCTCATTTTTCATCCCTGAGGTTGTTGCTTTGTCCTACTTCTATATTTACTCCAAGAGCCGAAGATTGGCATTTATTTCCTCACATAGCTTTCAGCAAGAACGCCGGATGTCTAACTAATCTTTTGACCTAAAGTGGAATAAGATAATTTTTGCTATATCAACACTCATACACTAAAAACTCAAATGAACTGATCCAACAAAGATCCCAGAGACTTCATTAAAATTCCATTTAAATTTGCCTTAATTAATGGATTCGGGTAATTAATAGATTAGTCATACCATCACACTTCCACTGGAAGAGAAAACCATATTTGTTCCCCGTGCTTTTCCCTCTGTCGACTTGATCAAATTACGTAGCTGATGTCCTCCTCGCTCATCACGAAGCTGCTTACACTTCCACCTGATGCCTGACGTTACCATAGTGATACTGATTGGCCTATATTTGTCTTAAAAATGTCTTGGCTGTCATGGCGGCTTGGTGAATTTTCAAAGAGCGTTGTGATGAGCAGGGGGTAAAGGTTCACCAACTTAAAGGTGGTGCAAAGAATAAAGAGGGCCATTTCTGGAAGTCGTCATTCTGCAGACTAGTAGAGATTATGTGGCATCTTATGGACTCACTCTCACAAGTATAGCTAATCATACACAAAAAGTAGTGTGAAAGTGAGACAGGAGGATAGAGCGAGAAGATGAAGACAGAGAAGCTTTAACAGTTGGTTTAGCTTTGCTCTCACAGGGATAAATCCTGCCCTTGGCTATGCAGATGATTAGGCCACTCCAGTTATCACAGGTCTTTAATTCATCGCCTAAAGGTATGTGATTAATCGTTAGGTGAGTTGAGCCATAGCATGAGGGCTTCCTTTCGCTATCACCGCCCTCCCCCTCACTTTACCACTCCACAGGTATAACAAAAGAAGTCTTACGGGCTCCCACAAAGACTTTCTATGAGAGGGGATGTATTGGAGCTGGTAATTTATACAGAAGATGAATGACTCTCATTAGTTCACCAGATTAACTCGCCAAAGATATGAACTATAAGAGAGCTGCAAGGTAGTATTTTTCCAGGGGGTGCATTTCATTTAGATAAAGGCTGATGTCGTTTAGACCCACACAGCAGTCACACTCAACTTGCAAAATTGCTCTCCTCACAGTGTATTTTATGTTGCACCCAGTAGTGGAGTGACACATGTGGAGGGGTTTCAGTCAGTGGACCCCAAATTTCCACTCTGACAAATCCTTTCTGAGAAGGTTAAAGCTTAATTACAGAGTGGCCAGTGTGAACTGCGGAGGTCTCGCCGTCTTTCAGGCGTTTTCCCGGGAAAACAGCTTTAGTTCAGCCATCAGTGAAGCAAGTGTTCTTTGAGATTAAAGAAGGAAAAGAAATGAAGCTCCCAGCTCCTCTCTCGGTGTTTACTCTCGGGTTAGAGCGAGGGGAGAGGGTGATACATCCCGTGCACGTGAAGTTCAGAGACAGCAAATCATGGCACGTGGCATGTGCTTCAGCTAACTAAGCTGCTGGTATGTTTTTCAAAGTATTAAAAATTTCAATCAGCCAACTCTGCTTGCGGTGTCCTTTTAAATTGTCAAGTCATGTTTATTATTTATTTTTTAACGGCAGTGTTGCTTTCTTTCATTTCATTTCAGTTCATACATATCATGGCCCTGGGTCATTTGCCCCAGTATTTGTGAGTTTTTTGGCCTTTCTGGTTTTGTTTATTTAAATAATCTATTTGTTTAAAGCCATATCTTTTTGTTTCTACTTTCCAGTTGCTTTAGAGAGGGATGTCACACTCGTTTTACATTGTGGACCACATACAACTTTGATTTTAAGTGGGTCAGACAAGGAAAAAAACAACAACAATTTGTATCAGTGTAAATATGTTTAACTACACATTTGATCCCTGAGATATCTTAATATAAAAAAAAGTGTTATTTCACTGTTATTAAAAAGTGTTATTTCAACAGTATCTCTCAGGACTAAAAGTCCTTCCTTTTAGTTGTCCCACTTCCTGCTTTATTTTGAGAGCTGTCCTTTGCTTAGTTTGTTTCCATCGTCTCGTCTTCTGTGATTTAGTTCAGCTGTGTCCCCAGCTGTCTCCACTTCACCGATTGCCCTTCTGTGTATATATAGATGCTCTCTCTCCACGTCTCTGATCAGTGTCTCTTCGCCTTGCAACCTTTTGTTTCTGTAGTTTATATTTTTTGATGTTCCCCGTTTTGGATTATTGCAACCAGCCAATAAACGGGTTCATTTAAGATTGCTCCGTTTGCCTCCACATTTCTGCATCCTGTAAGACTCCACATGGTCAGCAGCACAGCTGATAATGACAACAAGAAAGGCCCCAGCCAATAGATTTAGACCCACAACCCCGCCGCTGTGAGACGACAGTGCTGACTTTGCACAAGTCCTGCATGATTTTAATTGAAATGTTTCTACACGAGTGGTTTTATGTGCCAATAATTCCCTGTCAGAATACCATCATCCTAAAAAGACTTTGCCAATAGGCTTCAAGTTTTTATTGTCCCTTCAAACTGATGTGTTGCAGCTCAAACTGAAACCTCTAAGTGTTCTCTTTGTTTCTGCCCCCTCCTGTGTCTTTCATGCTGTTGATCTTTTGGGATCCAGTGAAATGTACCAGGGGAATAACAAGAGAGCACAGACAGACGCACATCCTCAAACTCCTCTGCTCACAATCAATTACGACCCAGACGCTCATGTGTAATTAGCTCATTAAGTTCGTGATTTATTTTTTTTTACCGCATGTTGCCGAGCAAAGGGAATGAATATTACTTTCTTTTTTTGTAATTAGTCTGAAATTTCCTCATTAGCTTTGGGATTATAATGAACAAATAGGTAAATTTGGCTTCAATTAGCTCATGGTATAATTTATCCCTCTGAATGGGATCTTTTTTAAGTGCTTCTTCTGTCAGGCTATGATACGGGCACAAGTGCTGTCTGAAAACTCTAATATCCAGAGCCATGAAACGACGTTAGAAGAGGAATTAGTGAGAAGCGCTGCTGCGTTTGCTAATTAAATTTGAAAGACGTGAGGTTAGTGTCCTGTCTCTCTCTGCCTCTGTCATGTTTTTCACTGCCACTCCTTCTACTCAATTAAACCCCTCTCTCATTTTCACTTTGTTGGGGTTGTACATATATTTTCACTCTGGCTGCACACACACTCTTGCGCACATCTCTACTTTTTGCCTTCCCTCTCTTCACTCACTCCCTTTGCCGCTAATCTCCCTGTGAATGGTTCGCTCGTCTGAAAGCTCCCCCTCCCCTCTAAAGCTCTCCTCAGCCCCAGCATGTGACTGTGCTTTAAGAGAAATCCTTGATGTGGCGGCGGCAAGAAACTGAGATATGTGGATTTCCTCAAGTCTGGAAGTCTGTGTCAGGTCAGGGAGGAAGTCAATGGGAAGGATACAGTTTGAAATCATCAGCATATTTTAGGATTTGAAGAAGCCGTTCAGAGTCCCCTGAGCCGGCGCTTATGGATGAATCCAGCTGTCAGTAATACACGGCACAACCAAACTCTGTTTGGGCTCCTAGCACAGTTTTTTATGAAGATTTCCTTTATCCATGTCCCACAAGTTTAAATGAGTGTCTTACAGTTTAATATATGTATTATATTAGGGTTATGTATGCACTATGCAGCTTTGTGGGGGATAATGTGCAGAAAAATACTTCTTACCTCAAAGTTTTCTGTACATTGGTAGACCTATTAGCTCTGTAATCCTGACTCTTTGCATTCCAAGAAAACTGGGAAAGCTTTGTGTGACATGAAACATTTATGTAAACAGCGATTCCCCCCCCCCCCCCCCCCCCTTTTTTTTTTTGCACAAACAGTTACATAAATTCAGTGGCTTGTTTAGAAATATCTTGCCTGGAAAAATTGTGTGATTATAAAGTATGCACCTGCCTTCAGATCAGTGTTTTCAAGTCCTTCTCAAAGTTAAAAACCAGTGTTTCTAGTTTAAGCATTGCACTTAAGTTTACTTATTTTATATGATGTGTGTGTTTTCTCCTGTAGCATGTCCCTCCCCTGGTGATGACCGACCTCTTTGAGGACATAAAAGATGGTGTGATGCTGCTGGCCTTGCTGGAAGTCCTTTCAGGACAAAAGCTGGTGAGCCTGTGGGTCATTTCTACATCATGGGATTTGGCTACAAGCTTCAAACACGTCCTCTCCTCTGATCTCTCTGGATTATATTTTCTACTTTCTCACACTGAACCGGCTCAGGCTGATGCAATAACAGAGAAATGCAATAATTTTTGACTGTTTGTTTGTCCGGTGAGCTGCAGACTTAATGCAGTGAATGCGAAATGAGCCAGAATTATATGGAAATACCTATCGACTGGCTTTTATTAGGATGTTTGAATTGAGTGGGAAAGCCCAGATTAACAAGGACAGATCAGAGTTCACAAACACAGACAAAGACACACACGGCTTGAGGATTACATTTGACCAATACTGCCTAAGGTCTAATCTGCCTCTGTCCTATTGATCTGGTTGTTTATCGTCTCTGATTGGAATTCTGAGTCTCATTATTTCAACAACCTTTATGCTATATTTTTTTTCATCTATGCTTTATTCTCTGTTTAAACTGTGCTAATTTTTTATACATGTACTGATACATTTTACCCTCCTGTTTTCTTTCCCTCTCAATATCTCTCTTGCTTCCTTTCCATATCCATTGTTCTCCCTTCTCCTTGCAGCCATGTGAACAGGGCAAGAAGCTAAAAAGGATCCACTGGGTCGCCAACATTGGTACAGCTCTTAAATTCCTTGAGGGGAGAAAGGTAAGAGTTCACCGCCTTCTTTTTATGTTTTTTTTTCTCTCTTTTTTTCTTAACCCTCCTGCTCCTCTCCCTGCTCATCTGGAGCCTCGTGGGCGCAAATATTGAATCTTGACCTCGTGTGACCCGTTTCTCTTTCCTTCTCGCCTCTCATTGTCTTCACGTTCCCACATCCTTTAGGTGTCCTGAAATTAGTAGATTCTCTCGATTTATATTTCCACAAAGACTCTGTTTGGTAAATGTAATTCTGTCTTAACAACTTCATTACATTTAATTGTTTGTCTCCCTCTAAATGATGGAGAACAACGTCTCTCTCTCTCTCTCTTCAGCTGATTACCACTACACCTACTGCACTCCATGTTATTAGTACTTAGCAAATTCCTTTTCTCTGCTTCATTGGCAGAATTGCATCAGAAAAAAACGCTCAATATGGTTTTGAATGTAATCATCTAAATGCATCAACTGCCCCTCCATGAGATTAGTAAAACGTTCTCAAAGCGTCGCCTGGCTCGTCCTTGGATATACATAAATAAAGCCATGAGTATGAGCTGACGTCTGCGGGGACACTGACTTGTCTTCGTCGAGTGTGACAGGGTTAAAACTGTAAATCCTAAACCAGTAATCTGCTGTCTGGAGATGAGACATCAGTGGGCACTCTGCTGCGTAAATCTGAGAGTTGAAAATTAAACGTAAATATGCTCTCTGTGTGTGAAGCTGATGTACACACAGAGCATATTTACATTTTGCTTTAGATTGCCTATGTCTGATCCATGGCTGTGTCTCGTGTCTGTGTCATAGAAAGCAAGTGTTTGCTGGTGTAATGATGTTTACTGATGTTTGGAAACTGTTGAAACCCTGTGATGTAAAGCCTCCCTTCTGGGAAAGTAGAGAAGCTGTGTAAAATGTAAATGAAAACTGGATGCAAAATCAGACCCCAATCATCGGTGATGACCCTGAACCGATCACGATATTCCCCAGAATATGTAAATTTTTCTTCTTTAAAAAATTTGTTCTTGACAGTCAGGGATTAAAAAAAATCATTCTAATTGACACAGATTAGGCACTCAGATCATGTGATTAGGGTCAGTTAATAAAGTCTTTAGTTAGGGTTTAGTCTTTGAAAGCTGTGGTTATGGTTTGGGAAGACGACTGGGTTGGGTTGCCAGATCCTGAAATTTTTATGTCGGCTGTAACTGTACATAGTACATACCACAGCCTGTAAGAAACTCTGAGATAGTTGCACAAGTCAGTGCATGACTCCCTTAAATCGAATGGGTTAGAATGAAGAGTTAGGGTTTGGGGTCATCACTGATGGTGTAGTAAACACCACCATGGTCATTTTCTCATTTTGATTTTGATTCCAGCAACATGTTTCACAAAAACTTGGACTGTGGCAACAAAATGCTCATAGAAATAAGATTCTTAAAAAATGTATTCATAAATTATTATTTAAATTAGTAATAATTGGATGTAAATGAGTGCCACGGAGAGATTGAGACTTTCTAAAGTAAAGACAGCGAGAAGTAAAAAAGCTGAGTGTCAAATATTTAAACAGTTAAAGAAGAACTCAAAGTCAAATTATTAAAAAATGGTTGAATTTGGGTTTCATCCCTTAATATGTTGCCTTTGATGTGTTATTAATATAATAAATTTAGATGATTGGTTACCTGTGATGGACAGGTCACTGCTCCAGTGTTTACCCCACCTTTCATGCAAACATCTGGGGTAGGTTCCAGTTTACCTGACCCTAAACTGGATAAGCAATTTAGAAAATGGATGGATAGTTTGTAAGCGCTTTACACAGCTTCACAACTTTTTAGTTTTACTATTTAGCGTTTAGTACAATTTATCCAAAGAAACACAACCACTGCTACTGTATATGTTTACCGCTGTCATTTTATACCGGTGTGTTTTCGGTGTGGTCACGCTACACCTCTGTTAACCACTCCAGCCTTGCATTACTGTTTTGATTTGCCAGGATAACCTGCTGTGTTTTTTAATATAACACCATGTATTGCATATGTTCTTATCAGTCACTATCCCACGGTTCCCCACGCTGCCCTCGCCTGCCCCCAATCTCGTTTTTCATGCTTGTTCACATGTGCGGAGTGGCAGGTATTACCATTAGATGACCTGTTGTGCTGCGGCGCCTCAGTAATACAACCCTCTATGTGATAATATACAATACTTCATCATATCACAAGATACAGCCCCCTCTCTCTCTCGTTTCTTGCTCCACTCGGCCCCTTTCTCCCTTTCTCTGTGTCCATCTCTGCTGGATATAATCCCTGTTGCCTGCGTAGTAGTGATAGATCTCTCCTCTCAGCCAACCACTCAAGTTATCTCACCTCAGAGATGCTACAGTATCTGCCTTTTCACAGTCAATCAGGCGTTTGCTTTCAGTCATCTCCAGTACTTATGAATTATCTTTCTCCCCCTCCTCCTCTTCCTGTTCCTCCTCCATCTGCCTCCAGTCTGCATACAGAGGATCTCCGGTCAGTATTCATAACATTGCTCCACTTTTTTCTTTGTGATGTTGATAAATTGTGTCAGAAACATCTGCATGCAGCAGTTCTGATGATTACATGTGATTTCTCTTAAAGATGCACTGAAATTAGCTTGAACCTGTGGCTGTTTTGTTCTCAATCTGGATGCTGAGTTCACCTGCTTTAATGTGTGTAACATTAGTATTTGTGACACTTTTTATCTTTTACATCGCTCTCTTGAAAAAGAGATTCTCAATCTCAGTAGAACTTGAACGTACTGCCTGGCCAAAAAGTCACATGCTCTTTTATTTCATTGGACTTAATTGCTTTGGTATGGTTTACATAATCTTATGAATGTCCTAATATTTATTTTTGTCCATAAATGCATTATGTTTGTGCCATGATCTTGTATTGATGTTAGAAGAGTCAGATCAGTTTTCCAGCACATCCCAACGATTCTCAATGGGGTTAAGGTCTAAAGTCTGTGGTGGTCAACTCATGTGTGAAAATGATGGTTCACGCTCCCTGAACCACTCTTTCACACTGGTGCCCTCTTTGAATCCTGCCATTTTGATCTAAAAAAAATTGATTTAAAAATTCTGGTCATTAAGTATTCTGTAGTTCATGTATTTTTTGGCCACATGACATTCCTGAACCAGACCAACTAAAGCAACCCCAAATCATAACACTTTTTCTATTGTTCCAGAGTTCAACCTGTTTGCTCCCAACTAAACTAAAGCTACTGATAAGTGGTTTTCTTTACCCTACACAGTTGTTTAGTCCGAGTCCCATCAGTTTCCTTCACATTGTGTATAAGGAAAAGCTTCTACTTTCACTAGTAGACTCATTTATTCATTAAATTTGATTTCACCAAATATTTAAGTGATCTCTGATCACAAACAAGATTTTTTCCAGCTACATAATTTCTTCCTTGAGGATGAATGTTTAAGTCATGAGATAGGATATCGTTGTTTATGAAACAAGAAGCTACTTGTAGCATCAGTTACACTCGAGCAATTGGACAGCAGAGAAAGAATTTAATTGTACAGAGAAATGCTTTTTCTTGGTACACATGACAGTAAATGCTTTGAATCTTCCTAAATCCAATGGATGGTGCTTACTTTTTTGGTTAGTTAAATCCAGGTGTTGAGCTTTTTTTTTTTTTTTTTTTTGGCTGGGCAGTGTTTTTACATTACACTCTTTATTGTTAACTTTCTGAATAAAATGGGCTTATTGGGGTTATAGGGACAACTGATAGAATAATCTGCGATCTGGAAATATCTAGACCTTCTAATAGTGTAGTTTAATGCTGCTGCATTTGGACACAGATCAAGTTGGTGAACATCAACTCAACAGACATTGTGGATGGACGGCCATCTATTGTCCTGGGGTTGGTGTGGACCATCATTCTCTATTTCCAGGTAACTTTTTGCAGCGTTAGTGCAATCAGATCATCCGATTCAATGCACATAATTCAGCATTATTGTTTGAGAAGCAGTGAGAAGAAGAACATGATGTGAATATTACCACTCACTCACCACAAGAACCTTAACCTGACAGCTAATATGGCTGAGAATATCCAGTTTGCAGGGAGAGCAGATGTGTATTTTTCTAGTTATATATATATATATATATACATATATATGAAAAAGAGCAATTTAAGCTAAAGGGACATATTTAAAAAAAAAAAAGGGGTAATCTTTAAAAGTATAATAAACAAACAGCATCTACCTCAGGTAATTCAGACATGCAGAGAATAAATCAGAACTTACACTCTCGTAGCAGCATCAGTACACATGAATGCCTGCTACTCCATCAGACATAAGGATATTCAATAAAGGAAATGAAGTGCACTAGTAAATGTACACTTTCACTTACTGACGTATTGATTTGTTTTATTTATGGATTTTCTGAGTTGTGTGTAGCCCGAGTCTGCTGACTTTAGGGAAAAGAAACTGTGGATCATCTACAGGCCTGATAGGATATTATCAGACTGAGCTCCCAATATAATAATTTACATGCTTGCTTAAATATGTCAGTTGACTCTATTTGTACAGATTCACAATTTTTGCTATGTTGAATAAAAAAATATAATATAATACCACAGATAAAAAAAAATAATATTTAAGTAAAATGCGGCTGATGTATATAAGGATTAAAGCCACAGCTAATTTGCAGACACAATTCCTGATAAGGTTGTTAGGAAAAGATTCTCAGTCACAAGCTCTAATAATTAAACAAACAACTTGGAGGGTAAGAATTAGGACCCAAGATGAAGGCACTGGCTGAGATGTGAGTGAGCTTTATTGAAGGCGAGTGACATACAAACAAAAGGCGGGGATGGTACAAACAAAACTAGCACACCTAAACTGGGAAAAACTAAGAACCAAAGTAACAAACCCGAAGGAGACGGAGAGCAGAGCAACACAGGGCGTGATAAACAGGGAGAAACGTACAGAGGAAACGCAGGGAGACAACACAGATGAACCAGCAACAAGCAGGAGAAAACACAGGGCTTATATACACACAGGAGCAATCAGGGAATGAGAAAAAGGAGGGAAACACAGCTGGGGTAATTAGGCAGGATGATATCTGTGCACCTTATATTAGTGTGGAAGATTATAAATATTGTATGAATTCTACTTTTATTGTTAAATAGCAGCTTCTCTTGGGTGACAGTTGATGATTTTTCCCTCCTTTAATGATGTATATTATATAATATATTATGTATATTATAAGTAAACTTCTGGTACTTTGAACTTTCAGAAGAAATAAAACACTGCTCATCAACTAGGTGTAAAGTTACTTAAACTGGCTTTAAAATGAACATGCCCTGGGTTGGGGTACCAGTGTGGAGCTTCTTATTTGCCTCACAAACAGACCTGATAGAATTAGAAAACTAACAGATTATATTTTCAGTTTACGTGATCTAAAGAGCACTGTAGGAATCTGAAAACCTAACAAGATAAAATGTAGCACTTGAACCGTGGCTAAGCCTGACCTGGTTGGTATTCTGTTGCTTCCAGATTGAGGAGTTAACCAGTAGCCTACCAGCACTCCATACCATGTCCAGCAGCACCTCCTCACTGGACAGCTCCACCAGCAGCACTGAGACCACCAGCCCACCCGTCAAAAAGAAGACCCTTCCTCCTCTGCAGGGTGGAGCCAGGAAGGCATTACTGAGATGGGTCCAGCAGACAGCCACCAAGTATGAAGTCTGATTTGATGGTCAAGTGTTGCTGCAGGTTGTAGGTTATGTTTTGTTTTTTCTCTGCTGTGACCTTGTAATTTTCTGTCCTTTCTAGAAGTCTGGGCCTTGAGGTGAGGGACTTTGGCCCCAGCTGGCGCACTGGTTTAGCATTCTTCGCGGTTATCAATGCTCTCCGGCCTAATCTTGTCGACATGGAGCGAGTATGGAGAAGGCCCAATCGGGAAAATCTTCACGAAGCCTTCTTGTTGGCCGAGACTGAGTTAGGGATTCCACAACTTCTTGAGCCAGAGGGTAAATAGCATCATTTCGGAGTGACTCTGTCATTAAGTTTATCAAAAGCAAACGTGAGCCTGGCCAGCAACAAACCTACAAGTTGGAATAAAATTACTATGTATTTTATTTCTTTTTATATTCTTAAAAATAATATTTCATGTCGCTGACTGGATTCTCTGTGGTACAAAATACAGATTAATGCAGTAAAGAGGCAGATAGGCAGTCCACTGAAGCAATGGTGCATTATACACCTGGATATACCAAACACATCCTAAGCTGAAAAATGTCCTCTAACATGTGAGTCTTCTTGCTCTGCTGCGTGGTGTTTCAATCTCGCCACCACCCCAGTATTCACCAGTACAAGGGGATGTTTACTCAGTAAACCCAAATTTCTGTTATGATTTGCAGGAGAAGGACCCAAAAGTAGGCATCCCCAAAAGTCTAAAATATAAAACGTATTCCTGCAAAGCTTCTTGAAAACAGACAGGGGGAACAGAAGGACAGGTAAACAGATGTTATGACAAAGACTAAGGAGCCATACAGGACTATTTATACGCATGAGGGTAATCAAGGAGAGTAGAAACAGAAGGATACCAAAATACAGCTCAATTAAATCAAGATGACGAGATTCAGCAAGGGGGAAGTTAAACTAGACACAAGACTGAGGAGACAGTTGCCTACCATGGGGTGTGATGCAGCATGAATACTGTGGGAAATGTTTGCAAAGCAAGTTTTAGAGAACAGAAATACTGTACAATACTGGGTCAGTCCTTGCATCAGATGTGCATCTCACTTTCACTGCCAGACACCATCTGCTCCCCTTCATGCCTGCCCTTCAGAATGTACTCCAGCAAATCAAGCTTGACATCAGCATAATTAAGGTGCATTAGGCCATGAGATCCAGCATGGCGGAACCCCCAAACAAAACTTGGACACTGATCTGAAATGGTGAAGATTGATTTCATTTGAGATGCCCGCTTGTCTCCTTCAGTCAAGCCAATTCTTTTCAGCGGCTGATATTTTTCTCTATGAGAAAACTCTTGAAGAATTTACAGCCAGCTTATTTGACTGATTTTATTTATTTGGTTCCCGTCTCAGATGTCGACGTGGAAAAGCCAGATGAGAAATCTGTCATGACATATGTAGCCCAATTCCTGAAGCATCTTCCAGAACGAAAGCAGAGCGGCTCCGAGGGACAGCTACAAGTAGAGGTAACCGGCTGTCTCAGTCTCGATAGCCTGTCATTGTGACCATCTTCTCTCTTTCTGCATAGTGAATGTTTGTCTTTTGTATATGTATTTGTATGTTTGTATGTGTATTACTTATAATCATTTTGAGCTATCAAAGTGCAAGATTCAGGGGGAAAAGAAAAATTTGCTTGTCTAATTTTATATTTAATTGATTCAGAATTAAGTTAAAATCTCTTATTTAATGATTTGAAGCTATCTAGTTTTTAAAGTAGGTTGAAACGAGCTGCGGCAGTGTCTTGTCTGTTCTGTGTTTGGTTTTTGTACATCTTTCTCTCTTTGTGTCGCTCTTTGTCTTCTTCTCTGGTGTTTTTGTATGGTGACTGCTTTCCTGTGGTTGTTGTGCTGGACTCTGTTCTGCAGCATGATCTTGCACCTCGGGATATAGAGGAACTGTTGGAGGTAGGTTATTTAGCCACTTCGGTTCCCAGGGGAGAGTTTTCAATAATTTCCTCCAACGCAATGCAATTACCACCCATGATCATTCATGGTTTCCATATAAATTTGATTAAAGCATATTTTTCTGCCTCCTCTATTGGATTGCTGTATCAGTCCCTACTGTACTTTGTAAGGATGGGATTAAACACTGATTTTTCATGTCAAAATAAAGCCTGTATCCTAATATTGGCTCTTTATCTAACCTGATGTGATATTCGGGCCGCGGGGTTTCTAAGCCATGATAACGGAAGGAAGTCCAATATAATAAGATGTGATATTACCATTTATGAATGCTACCATTGAGCGCTTTGGCTCTCGGTCCCATTAGCATGACAATGAAGGCCTCTGGCATCAGCATTGTGCACTGATACAGCGTATTTGATGGAAAGCTTGTGAATAGAGGTTGGCCTTTTTTAATGTTTGCGGTGTCCAGATGTATGTCACACCGTGTTTTGCTGTTTTACAACACTGATAGGGCTTTTTGTTCTTCCTTACTTCCTGGTGTTTGCACTGGAGATTAATTAGCTATGACAAAGCGTGAATTTATAAAATAAACAGAAGCATAAACACTTGGGTTTAAAATATTTAGAGAATGATGGTGAGTAAAATATGGCAGACTGTTTCCTTTTAGAGTTAACTTGATCTACTTCCATGTTCTGAGCTGTCATAGAGAATAAAGTTGGGGCTTCCTACAGGAGGGGTGGTGTTCAGAATGAACAGCTCTCAAACGGAATGCTCTATCGCACAAGCTTTTCAGCAGCATCGCATTATCGTCATGCTTATTTAAAATCCAATGAAATGTTCGTAGGGGGTCTTAGACAAAGTACCCTGTCTAAGCTGAGTGTTGTTGGCAGCTGTGGGTTTTTGACGTTTTGTCCTGCAGGGAGACACAGAGGATTAGGGGAACACGTTTAACCGTGCATGCTCTGCTTTCTTGTTCCCCTCTTTCCTCTTTTCATCCCGGTCAATCACTTTTTCCACTCTGTCTTCTTTTCTTTCCTCCTTTTTTTTTGTGGTGCACTGTCCTCTTTTCTTTTATTTCCCAATCTCCTACTCGTTCACTCTCCCACTCCTGTGTGATCCCGGCCACCTAGCGAGAGCAGCGAAAGAGCCTGAGGGAGCTCAGGATGTGGCTCGACCAGCTGGAGAGAGATGCAATACAGGCTCAGGAGACTGAGGGCAGTCTTGCTCAGCAGTACCAGGTTAGTGTGAGTGTGTAT